>NW_027274786.1:0-81796 GCF_030028105.1 Mobula birostris
TGATTTTCCAGCCGTGTCCTCTACAGTCTGTGATTCTCCAGCCGTATACTCTCCGGTCTGTGATTTTCCAGCCGTGTCCGGTCCGGTCTGTGGTTGTCAGGCCGTGTCCTGTCCAGTCTGTGATTCTCCAGTCTCGTTATGTCCAGTCTGTAGTTCTCCTTCCCCAGACTCGTCCTGTCAGGTTTGTGTTTCTCCAGCCCTGTTCTGCCGATCTATGATTCTCCAGCCGTGTCTTGTTCAGTCTGTGATACTCCAGCCATGTCCTGTCCAGTCTCTGATACACCAGCCGTGTCCTGTCCATTCTGTGATTCTCCAGCCATCCCTGTCCAGTCTGTGATTCTCCAGCCGTGTCCTGTCCAGTCTGTGATTCTTCAACTGTTACCTATCCAGTCTGTGATTCTCCAGCCGTTTCCTGTCTGGTCAGTGATACTCCAGCTGTGTCCTGTTCTGTCTGTGATTCTCCTGCCGTGTCCTGTCCAGTCTGTGATACTCCAGCTGTCCCCTGACCGTCTGTGGTGTACTAGTCGTGTCCTGTCCAGTCTGTGATTCACCTGCCGCCCAGTGTCCAGTCTGTGATTCTCCAGCCGTGTCCTGTCCAGTCTGTGATTATCCAACAGTGTCCTGTCCAGTCTATGATTCTCCAACCTTCCCATGTCCAGTCTGTCATTCTCCAGCCGTGTCCTGTCCGGTCTGTGATCCTCCAAACGTCCCCTGTGCAGTCTGTGATTCTCCATCTCTATCCTGTCCAGTCTGTGATTCTGCAACCGTGTCCTGTGCAGACTCTTATACTCGAGAAGTCGCCTGTCCAGTCTGTAATTCTCCAGCCTTGCCCTGTCCAGTCTGTGATTCTCCAGCCGTGTCCTGTCCAGTCTCTGATTCTCCAGCCGTCCCCTGTCCCGTCTGTGATTCTCCAGCCGTGTCCTGTCCTGTCTGTAATTTTGCAGCCGTCCCTGTCCAGGCTATGATTCACCACCCGTCCCCTGTCCGGTCTGTGATTCTCCAACCGTTCTTGTCCAGTCTGTGATTTTCCAGCCGTGTCCTCTACAGTCTGTGATTCTCCAGCCGTATACTCTCCGGTCTGTAATTCTCCAGCCGTGTCCTGTCCGGTCTTGGGTTCTCAGGCCGTGTCCTTTCCAGTCTGTGATTCTCCAGTCTCGTCCTGTCCGGTTTGTGCTTTTCTAGCCCTGTCCTGCCGGTCTATGATTCTCCAGCCGTGTCTTCTTCAGTCTGTGATGCTCCAGCCGTGTCCTGTCCAGTTGGTGATACACCAGTCATCCCTGTCCAGTCTGTGATCTCCAGCCGTGTTCTGTCCAGTCAGTGATTCTACAACCGTGTCCTGTCCCGTCTGTGATTCTCCAGCCGTGTCCTGTCCAGTCTGTGATTCTCCAGCCGTCTCCTGTCCGGTCTGTAATACTCCAGACATGTCCTGTCCAGTCTGTGATTATGCAGTCGAGTCATGTCCAGTCTATGATACTCCAGCCGTGTCCTGCTTTGTCTGTGATTCTCCAGCCATCCCTATCCAGTCTGTGATACTCCAACCGTCCCCTGTCCGGTCTGTGATTCTCCAGCCGTTCTTCTCCAGTCTGTGATTTTCCAGCCATGTCCTCTACAGTCTGTGATTCTCCAGCCGTATACTCTCCGGTCTGTGATTCTCCAGCCGTGTCCTGTCCGGTCTGTGGTTCTCAGGCCGTGTCCTGTCCAGTCTGTGATTCTCCAGTCTCGTTATGTCCAGTCTGAAGTTCTCCAGACTCGTCCTGTCTGGTTTGTGTTTCTGCAGCCCTGTTCTGCCGATCTATGATTCTCCAGCCGTGTCTTGTTCAGTCTGTGATACTCCAGCCATGTCCTGTCCAGTCTCTGATACACCAGCCGTGTCCTGTCCAGTCTGTGATTCTCCAGCCGTGTCCTGTCCAGTCTGTTATTCTCCAGCCGTGTCCTGTCCAGTCTGTGATTCTTCAACCGTTACCTATCCAGTCTGTGATTCTCCAGCCGTTTCCTGTCTGGTCAGTGATACTCCAGCTGTGTCCTGTTCTGTCTGTGATTCTCCTGCCGTGTCCTGTCCAGTCTGTGATTCACCTGCCGTCCAGTGTCCAGTCTGTGATTCTCCAGCCGTGTCCTGTCCAGTCTGTGATTATCCAACAGTGTCCTGTCCAGTCTATGATTCTCCAACCTTCCCATGTCCAGTCTGTCATTCTCCAGCCGTGTCCTGTCCGGTCTGTGATCTTCCAAACGTCCCCTGTGCAGTCTGTGATTCTCCAGCTGTATCCTGTCCAGTCTGTGATTCTGCAGCCGTGTCCTGTGCAGACTCTTATACTCGAGAAGTCGCCTGTCCAGTCTGTAATTCTCCAGCCTTGCCCTGTCCAGTCTGTGATTCTCCAGCCGTGTCCTGTCCAGCCTCTGATTCTCCAGCCGTCCCCTGTCCCGTCTGTGATTCTCCAGCCGTGTCCTGTCCTGTCTGTAATTTTGCAGCCGTCCCTGTCCAGGCTATGATTCACCACCCGTCCCCTGTCCAGTCTCTGATTCTCCAGCCATATCCATGTCCTGTCTGAGATTCTCAGGCGGTGTCCTGCCCAGTCTTTGATTCTCCAATCGTCTACTGTCCGCTCGGTGATTCGCAAGCCGTTTCCTGTCCGGTCTGTGATTTTCTAGCCGTGTCCTGTCCAGTGTGTGATTTTCCAGTCGTGTCCTGTCCAGTCTGTCATTCTGCAGCCGTGTCCTGTCAACTCTGTGATTTTCCAACCGTCCCCTGTCCGGTCTGTGATTCTCCAGCCGTGTCATGTCCGGTCTGTGATACTCGAGACATATCCTCTCCAGTATGTGATTCTGCAGCCAAGTCGTGTCCAGTCTCTGATACTCCAGCCATCTCCTGCTTTGTCTGTGATTCTCCAGCCATCCCTGTCCAGTCTCTGATACTCCAACTGTCCCCTGTCCGGTCTGTGATTCTCCAACCGTTCTTGTCCAGTCTGTGATTTTCCAGCCGTGTCCTCTACAGTCTGTGATTCTCCAGCCGTATACTCTCCGGTCTGTAATTCTCCAGCCGTGTCCTGTCCGGTTTGTGGTTCTCAGGCCGTCTCCTTTCCAGTCTGTGATTCTCCAGTCTCGTTATGTCCAGTCTGTAGTTCTCCAGACTCGTCCTGTCTGGTTTGTGTTTCTCCAGCCCTGTTCTGCTGATCTATGATTCTCCAGCCGTGTCTTGTTCAGTCTGTGATACTCCAGCCATGTCCTGTCCAGTCTCTGATACACCAGCCGTCTCCTGTCCCGTCTGTGATTCTCCAGCCATCCCTGTCCACTCTGTGATTCTCCAGCGTGTCCTGTCCAGTCTGTTATTCTCCAGCCGTGTCCTGTCCAGTCTGTGATTCTTCAACTGTTACCTATCCAGTCTGTGATTCTCCAGCCGTTTCCTGTCTGGTCAGTGATACTCCAGCTGTGACCTGTTCTGTCTGTGATTCTCCTGCCGTGTCCTGTCCAGTCTGTGATACTCCAGCTGTCCACTGACCATCTGTGGTGTACTAGCCGTGTCCTGTCCAGTCTGTGATTCACCTGCCGTCCAGTGTCCAGTCTGTGATTCTCCAGCCGTGTCCTGTCCAGTCTGTGATTATCCAACAGTGTCCTGTCCAGTCTATGATTCTCCAACCTTCCCATGTCCAGTCTGTCATTCTCCAGCCGTGTCCTGTCCGGTCTGTGATCCTCCAAACGTCCCCTGTGCAGTCTGTGATTCTCCAGCTGTATCCTGTCCAGTCTGTGATTCTGCAGCCGTGTCCTGTGCAGACTCTTATACTCGAGAAGTCGCCTGTCCAGTCTGTAATTCTTCAGCCTTGCCCTGTCCAGTCTGTGATTCTCCAGCCGTGTCCTCTACAGTCTGTGAGTCTCCAGCCGTATACTCTCCGGTCTGTGATTCTCCAGCCGTGTCCTGTCCGGTCTGTGGTTCTCAGGCCGTGTCCTCTCCAGTCTGTGATTCACCAGTCTCGTCCTGTCCGGTTTGTGTTTCTCCATCCCTGTCCTGCCGGTCTATGATTCTCCAGCCGTGTCTTGCTCAGTCTGTGATACACCAGCCATCCCTGTCCAGTCGGTGATACTCCAGCCGTGTCCTATCCAGTCTGTGATACACCAGTCATCCCTGTCCAGTCTGTGATCTCCAGCCGTGTTCTGTCCAGTCAGTGATTCTACAACCGTGTCCTGTCCCGTCTGTGATTCTCCAGCCGTGTCCTGTCCAGTCTGTGATTTTCCAGACGTCTCCTGTCTGGTCTGTGATACTCCAGACATGTCCTCTCCAGTCTGTGATACACCAGCCGTGTCCTGTCCAGTCTGTGATTCTTCAACCGTTACCTATCCAGTCTGTGATTCTCCAGCCGTTTCCTGTCCGGTCTGTGATACTCCAGCTGCGTCCTGCATTGTCTGTGATTCTCCAGCCATCCCTGTCCAGTGTGTGATACCCCAACCGTCCCCTATCCGGTCTGTGATTCTCCAGCCTTTCCTGTCCAGTCTGTGATTCTCCAGCCATGTCCTCTCCAGTCTGTGATCCTGCACCCGTATCCTCTCCGGTCTGTGATTATCCAGCCGTGTCCTGTCCAGTCTGCGATTTTCCCGCTTTCCCCTGTCCAGCCTGTGATTCTCCGGCTGTATCCTGTCCAGTCTGTGATACTCCAGCCGTGTCCTGTCCAGTCTGCGATTCTGCAGCCGTCCCTGTCCGTTCTGTGATACACCAGCCGTGTCCTGTCCAGTCTGTGATTCTCCAGCCGTGTCCTTCCCAGTCTGTGATAGCTCAGCAGTCGCCTGTCCAGTCTGTGATTCTTCATCCGTTCTTCTCCAGTCTGTGATTTTCCAGCCGTGTCCTCTACAGTCTGTGATTCTCCAGCCGTATACTCTCCGGTCTGTGATTTTCCAGCCGTGTCCGGTCCGGTCTGTGGTTGTCAGGCCGTGTCCTGTCCAGTCTGTGATTCTCCAGTCTCGTTATGTCCAGTCTGTAGTTCTCCTTCCCCAGACTCGTCCTGTCAGGTTTGTGTTTCTCCAGCCCTGTTCTGCCGATCTATGATTCTCCAGCCGTGTCTTGTTCAGTCTGTGATACTCCAGCCATGTCCTGTCCAGTCTCTGATACACCAGCCGTGTCCTGTCCATTCTGTGATTCTCCAGCCATCCCTGTCCAGTCTGTGATTCTCCAGCCGTGTCCTGTCCAGTCTGTGATTCTTCAACTGTTACCTATCCAGTCTGTGATTCTCCAGCCGTTTCCTGTCTGGTCAGTGATACTCCAGCTGTGTCCTGTTCTGTCTGTGATTCTCCTGCCGTGTCCTGTCCAGTCTGTGATACTCCAGCTGTCCCCTGACCGTCTGTGGTGTACTAGTCGTGTCCTGTCCAGTCTGTGATTCACCTGCCGCCCAGTGTCCAGTCTGTGATTCTCCAGCCGTGTCCTGTCCAGTCTGTGATTATCCAACAGTGTCCTGTCCAGTCTATGATTCTCCAACCTTCCCATGTCCAGTCTGTCATTCTCCAGCCGTGTCCTGTCCGGTCTGTGATCCTCCAAACGTCCCCTGTGCAGTCTGTGATTCTCCATCTCTATCCTGTCCAGTCTGTGATTCTGCAACCGTGTCCTGTGCAGACTCTTATACTCGAGAAGTCGCCTGTCCAGTCTGTAATTCTCCAGCCTTGCCCTGTCCAGTCTGTGATTCTCCAGCCGTGTCCTGTCCAGTCTCTGATTCTCCAGCCGTCCCCTGTCCCGTCTGTGATTCTCCAGCCGTGTCCTGTCCTGTCTGTAATTTTGCAGCCGTCCCTGTCCAGGCTATGATTCACCACCCGTCCCCTGTCCGGTCTGTGATTCTCCAACCGTTCTTGTCCAGTCTGTGATTTTCCAGCCGTGTCCTCTACAGTCTGTGATTCTCCAGCCGTATACTCTCCGGTCTGTAATTCTCCAGCCGTGTCCTGTCCGGTCTTGGGTTCTCAGGCCGTGTCCTTTCCAGTCTGTGATTCTCCAGTCTCGTCCTGTCCGGTTTGTGCTTTTCTAGCCCTGTCCTGCCGGTCTATGATTCTCCAGCCGTGTCTTCTTCAGTCTGTGATGCTCCAGCCGTGTCCTGTCCAGTTGGTGATACACCAGTCATCCCTGTCCAGTCTGTGATCTCCAGCCGTGTTCTGTCCAGTCAGTGATTCTACAACCGTGTCCTGTCCCGTCTGTGATTCTCCAGCCGTGTCCTGTCCAGTCTGTGATTCTCCAGCCGTCTCCTGTCCGGTCTGTAATACTCCAGACATGTCCTGTCCAGTCTGTGATTATGCAGTCGAGTCATGTCCAGTCTATGATACTCCAGCCGTGTCCTGCTTTGTCTGTGATTCTCCAGCCATCCCTATCCAGTCTGTGATACTCCAACCGTCCCCTGTCCGGTCTGTGATTCTCCAGCCGTTCTTCTCCAGTCTGTGATTTTCCAGCCATGTCCTCTACAGTCTGTGATTCTCCAGCCGTATACTCTCCGGTCTGTGATTCTCCAGCCGTGTCCTGTCCGGTCTGTGGTTCTCAGGCCGTGTCCTGTCCAGTCTGTGATTCTCCAGTCTCGTTATGTCCAGTCTGAAGTTCTCCAGACTCGTCCTGTCTGGTTTGTGTTTCTGCAGCCCTGTTCTGCCGATCTATGATTCTCCAGCCGTGTCTTGTTCAGTCTGTGATACTCCAGCCATGTCCTGTCCAGTCTCTGATACACCAGCCGTGTCCTGTCCAGTCTGTGATTCTCCAGCCGTGTCCTGTCCAGTCTGTTATTCTCCAGCCGTGTCCTGTCCAGTCTGTGATTCTTCAACCGTTACCTATCCAGTCTGTGATTCTCCAGCCGTTTCCTGTCTGGTCAGTGATACTCCAGCTGTGTCCTGTTCTGTCTGTGATTCTCCTGCCGTGTCCTGTCCAGTCTGTGATTCACCTGCCGTCCAGTGTCCAGTCTGTGATTCTCCAGCCGTGTCCTGTCCAGTCTGTGATTATCCAACAGTGTCCTGTCCAGTCTATGATTCTCCAACCTTCCCATGTCCAGTCTGTCATTCTCCAGCCGTGTCCTGTCCGGTCTGTGATCCTCCAAACGTCCCCTGTGCAGTCTGTGATTCTCCAGCTGTATCCTGTCCAGTCTGTGATTCTGCAGCCGTGTCCTGTGCAGACTCTTATACTCGAGAAGTCGCCTGTCCAGTCTGTAATTCTCCAGCCTTGCCCTGTCCAGTCTGTGATTCTCCAGCCGTGTCCTGTCCAGCCTCTGATTCTCCAGCCGTCCCCTGTCCCGTCTGTGATTCTCCAGCCGTGTCCTGTCCTGTCTGTAATTTTGCAGCCGTCCCTGTCCAGGCTATGATTCACCACCCGTCCCCTGTCCAGTCTCTGATTCTCCAGCCGTATCCATGTCCTGTCTGAGATTCTCAGGCGGTGTCCTGCCCAGTCTTTGATTCTCCAATCGTCTACTGTCCGCTCGGTGATTCGCAAGCCGTTTCCTGTCCGGTCTGTGATTTTCTAGCCGTGTCCTGTCCAGTGTGTGATTTTCCAGTCGTGTCCTGTCCAGTCTGTCATTCTGCAGCCGTGTCCTGTCAACTCTGTGATTTTCCAACCGTCCCCTGTCCGGTCTGTGATTCTCCAGCCATGTCATGTCCGGTCTGTGATACTCGAGACATGTCCTCTCCAGTATGTGATTCTGCAGCCAAGTCGTGTCCAGTCTCTGATACTCCAGCTGTCTCCTGCTTTGTCTGTGATTCTCCAGCCTTCCCTGTCCAGTCTCTGATACTCCAACTGTCCCCTGTCCGGTCTGTGATTCTCCAACCGTTCTTGTCCAGTCTGTGATTTTCCAACAGTGTCCTGTCCAGTCTATGACTCTCCAACCTTCCCATGTCCAGTCTGTCATTCTCCAGCCGTGTCCTGTCCGGGCTGTGATCCTCCAACCGTCCCCTGTGCAGTCTGTGATTCTCCAGCTGTATCCTGTCCAGTCTGTGATTCTGCAGCCGTGTCCTGTGCAGACTCTTGTACTCGAGAAGTCGCCTGTCCAGTCTGTAATTCTCCAGCCTTGCCCTGTCCAGTCTGTGATTCTCCAGCCGTGTCCTGTCCAGCCTCTGATTCTCCAGCCGTCCCCTGTCCCGTCTGTTATTCTCCAGCCGTCCCCTGTCCCGTCTGTTATTCTCCATCCGTGTCCTGTACTGTCTGTAATTTTGCAGCCGTCCCTGTCCAGGCTATGATTCACCACCCGTCCCCTGTCCAGTCTCTGATTCTCCAGCCGTATCCTGTCCTGTCTGACATTCTGCAGCCGTGTCCTGTCAACTCTGTGATTTTCCAACCCCCTCTGTCCGGTCTGTGATTCTCCAGCCGTGTCCTGTCCGGTCTGTGATACTCGAGACATGTCCTCTCCAGTATGTGATTCTGCAGCCAAGTCATGTCCAGTCTCTGATACTCCAGCCGTCTCCTGCTTTGTCTGTGATTCTCCAGCCTTCCCTGTCCAGTCTCTGATACTCCAACTGTCCCCTGTCCGGTCTGTGATTCTCCAACCGTTCTTGTCCAGTCTGTGATTTTCCAGCCGTGTCCTCTACAGTCTGTGATTCTCCAGCCGTATACTCTCCGGTCTGTAATTCTCCAGCCGTGTCCTGTCCGGTCTGTGGTTCTCAGGCCGTGTCCTTTCCAGTCTGTGATTCTCCAGTCTCGTCCTGTCCGGTTTGTGTTTTTATAGCCCTGTCCTGCCGGTCTATGATTCTCCAGCCGTGTCTTGTTCAGTCTGTGATGCTCCAGCCGTGTTCTGTCCTGTCTGTGATACACCAGCCATCCCTGTCCAGTCTGTGATTCTCCAGCCGTGTCCTGTCCAGTCTGTGATTCTACAACCCGTCCTGTCCCGTCTGTGATTCTCCAGCCGTGTCCTGTCCAGTGTGTTATTCTCCAGCCGTGTCCTGTCCAGTCTGTGATTCTTCAACTATTACCTATCCAGTCTGTGATTCTCCAGCGGTTTCCTGTCCATTCTGTGATACTCCAGCTGTGTCCTGTCCTGTCTGTGATTCTCCTGCCGTGTCCTGTCCAGTCTGTGATACTCCAGCTGTCCCCTAACTGTCTGTGGTATACTAGCCGTGTCCTGTCCAGTCTGTGATTCTCCAGCCGTGTCCTGTCCAGTCTGTGATTTCCAGCCGTCTCCTGTCGGGTCTGTGAAGCTCCAGACATGTCCTTTCCAGTCCGTGAATATGCAGCCAAGTCGTGTCCAGTCTATGATACTCCAGCCGCGTCCTGCTTTGTCTGTGATTCTCCAGCCATCCCTGTCCAGTCTGTGATACTCCAACCGTCCCCTGTCCGGTCTGTGATTCTCCAGCCGCTTCTGTCCAGTCTGTGATTCTCCAGGCGTGTCCTGTCCAGTCTGTGATTCTCCAGCCGTCTCCTGTCTGGTCTGTGATGCTCCAGACATGTCCTCTCCAGTCCGTGATTATGCAGCCAAGTCGTGTCCAGTCTATGATACTCCAGCAGTGTCCTGCTTTGTCTGTGATTCTCCAGCCATCCCTGTCCAGTCTGTGATACTCCAACCGTCCCCTGTCCGGTCTGTGATTCTCCAGCCGCTTCTGTCCACTCTGTGATTCTCCAGGCGTGTCCTCTCCAGTCTGTGATTCTCCAGCCGTATCCTCTCAGGTCTGTGATTCTCCAGCCGTGCCCTGTCCAGTCTGCGATTTTCCCGGTTTCCTCTGTCCAGCTTGTGATTCTCCAGCTGTATCCTGTCCAGTCTGTGATACTCCAGCCGTGTCCTGTCCAGTCTGCGATTCTGCAGCCGTCCCTGTGCAGTCTGTGATTTTCCAGCTGTATCCTGTCCAGTCTGTGATTCTGCAGCCGTGTCCTTCCCAGTCTGTGATTGCTCAGCAGTCGCCTGTCCAGTCTGTGATTCTCCAGCCGTTTCCTGTGCAGTCTGTTATTCTCCAGCCGTGTTCTGTCCAGTCTGCGAGTCTTCAACTGTTACCTATCCAGTCTGTGATTCTCCAGCCGTTTCCTGTCCGGTCTGTGATACTCCAGCTGTGTCCTGTCCTGTCTGTGATTCTCCTGCCGTGTCCTGTCCAGTCTGTGATACTCCAGCTGTCCCCTGACCGTCTGTGCTATACCAGCCGTGTCCTGTCCAGTCTGTGATTCACATGCCATCCAGTGTCCAGTCTGTGATTCTCCAGCCGTGTCCTGTCCAGTCTGTGATTCTCCAGGCGTGTCCTCTCCAGTCTGTGATTCTCCAGCCGTATCCTCTCTGGTCTGTGATTCTCCAGCCGTGTCCTGTCCAGTCTGCGATTTTCCCGGTTTCCCCTGTCCAGCTTGTGTTTCTCCAGCTGTATCCTGTCCAGTCTGTGATACTCCAGCCGTGTCCTGTCCAGTCTGCGATTCTGCAGCCGTGTCCTGTGCAGTCTCTTATACTCGAGAAGTCACCTGTCCAGTCTGTAATTCTCCAGCCTTGCCCTGTCCAGTCTGTGATTCTCCAGCCGTGTCCTGTCCAGCCTCTGATTCTCCAACCGTCCCCTGTCCAGTCTGTGATTCTCCAGCCGTTTCCTGTCCTGTCTGTGATTTTGCAGCCATCCCTGTCCAGGCTATGATTCACCAACCGTCCCCTGTCCAGTCTCTGAATCTCCAGCCGTATCCTGTCCTGTCTGAGATTCTCAGGCGGTGTCCTGCCCAGTCTTTGATTCTCCAATCGTCTACTGTCCGGTCGGTGATTCGCAAGCCGTTTCCTGTCCGGTCTGTGATTTTCTAGCCGTGTCCTGTCCAGTGTGTGATTTTCCAGCAGTGTCCTGTCCAGTCTGTCATTCTGCAGCCGTGTTCTGTCAACTCTGTGATTTTCCAACCGTCCCCTGTCCGGTCTGTGATTCTCCAGCCGTGTCCTGTCCGATCTGTGATATTCGAGACATGTCCTCTCCAGTATGTAATTCTGCAGCCAAGTCGTGTCCAGTCTCTGATTCTCCAGCCTTCCCTGTCCAGGTCTGTGATACTCCAACCGTCACCTGCCCGGTCTGTGATTCTCCAGCCGTTCTTGTCCAGTCTGTGATTTTCAGCCGTGTCCTCTACAGTCTGTGATTCTCCAGCCGTATACTCTCTGGTCTGTGATTCTCCAGCCGTGTCCTGTCCGGTCTGTGGTTCTCAGGCCGTGTCCTCTCCAGTCTGTGATTCACCAGTCTCGTCCTGTCCGGTTTGTGTTTCTCCAGCCCTGTCCTGCCGGTCTATAATTCTCCAGCCGTGTCTTGCTCAGTCTGTGATACACCAGCCATCCCTGTCCAGTCGGTGATTCTCCAGCCGTGTTCTGTCCAGTCTGTGATTCTACAACCGTGTCCTGTCCCGTCTGTGATTCTCCTGCCGTGTCCTGTCCAGTCTGTGATTCTCCAGACGTCTCCTGTCCGGTCTCTGATACTCCAGACATGTCCTCTCCGGTCTGTGATTATGCAGCCAAGTTATGTCCAGTCTATGATACTCCAGCCGTGTCCTGCTTTGTCTGTGATTCTCCAGCCATCCCTATCCAGTCTGTGATACTCCAACCGTCCCCTGTCTGGTCTGTGATTCTCCAGCCGTTCTTCTCCAGTCTGTGATTTTCCAGCCGTGTCCTCTACAGTCTGTGATTCTCCAGCCGTATACTCTGCGGTCTGTGATTCTCCAGCCGTATACTCTGCGGTCTGTGATTCTCCAGCCGTGTCCTGTCCGGTCTGTGGTTCTCAGGCCGTGTCCTGTCCAGTCTGTGATTCTCCAGTCTCGTTCTGTCCAGTCTGTAATTCTCCAGCCTCATCCTGTCCGGTTTGTGTTTCTCCAGCCCTGTTCTGCCGATCTATGATTCTCCAGCCGTGTCTTGTTCAGTCTGTGATACTCCAGCCGTATCCTGTCCAGTCTCTGATACACCAGCCGTGTCCTGTCCAGCCTGAGATTCTCTAGCCATCACTGTCCAGTCTGTGATTCTCCAGCCGTGTCCTGTCCAGTCTGTTATTCTCCAGCCGTGTCCTGTCCAGTCTGTGATTCTTCAACCGTTACCTATCCAGTCTGTGATTCTCCAGCCGTTTCCTGTCTGGTCAGTGATACTCCAGCTGTGTCCTGTTCTGTCTGTGATTCTCCTGCCGTGTCCTGTCCAGTCTGTGATACTCCAGCTGTCCCCTGACCGTCTGTGGTGTACTAGCCGTGTCCTGTACAGTCTGTGATTCACCTGCCGTCCAGTGTCCAGTCTGTGATTCTCCAACCGTGTCCTGTCCAGTCTGTGATTATCCAACAGTGTCCTGTCCAGTCTATGATTCTCCAACCTTCCCATGTCCAGTCTGTCATTCTCCAGCCGTGTCCTGTCCGGTCTGTGATCCTCCAACCGTCCCCCTGTGCAGTCTGTGATTCTCCAGCTGTATCCTGTCCAGTCTGTGATTCTGCAGCCGTGTCCTGTGCAGACTCTTATACTCGAGAAGTCGCCTGTCCAGTCTGTAATTCTCCAGCCTTGCCCTGTCCAGTCTGTGATTCTCCAGCAGTGTCCTGTCCAGCCTCTGATTCTCCAGCCGTCCCCTGTCCCGTCTGTTATTCTCCAGCCGTCCCCTGTCCCGTCTGTTATTCTCCAACCGTGTCCTGTACTGTCTGTAATTTTGCAGCCGTCCCTGTCCAGGCTATGGTTCACCACCCGTCCCCTGTCCAGTCTCTGATTCTCCAGCCGCTTCTGTCCAGTCTGTGATTCTCCAGGCGTGTCCTCTCCAGTCCGTGATTATGCAGCCAATTCGTGTCCAGTCTATGATACTCCAGCCGCGTCCTGCTTTGTCTGTGATTCTCCAGCCATCCCTGTCCAATCTGTGATACTCCAACCGTCCCCTGTCCGGTCTGTGATTCTCCAGCCGCTTCTCTCCAGTCTGTCATTCTGCAGCCGTGTCCTGTCAACTCTGTGATTTTCCAACCGTCTCCTGTCCGGTCTGTGATTCTCCAGCCGTGTCCTGTCCGATCTGTGATACTCGAGACATGTCCTCTCCAGTATGTGATTCTGCAGCCAAGTCGTGTCCAGTCTCTGATACTCCAGCCGTCTCCTGCTTTGTCTGTGATTCTCCAGCCTTCCCTGTCCAGTCTCTGATACTCCAACTGTCCCCTGTCCGGTCTGTGATTCTCCAACCGTTCTTGTCCAGTCTGTGATTTTCCAGCCGTGTCCTCTACAGTCTGTGATTCTCCAGCCGTATACTCTCCGGTCTGTAATTCGCCAGCCGTGTCCTGTCCGGTCTGTGGTTCTCAGGCTTCCAGTCTGTGATTCTCCAGTCTCGTCCAGTCCGGTTTGTGTTTTTATAGCCCTGTCCCTGCCGGTCTATGATTCTCCAGCCGTGTCTTGTTCAGTCTGTGATGCTCCAGCCGTGTCCTGTCCAGTCTGTGATACACCAGCCATCCCTGTCCAGCCTGTGATTCTCCAGCCGTGTTCTGTCCAGTCTGTGATTCTACAACCGTGTCCTGTCCCGTCTGTGATTCTCCAGCCGTGTCCTGTCCAGTCTGTGATTCTCCAGCCGTCTCCTGTCGGGTCTGTGATGCTCCAGACATGTCCTCTTCCAGTCCGTGATTATGCAGCCAAGTCGTGTCCAGTCTATGATACTCCAGCCGCGTCCTGCTTTGTCTGTGATTCTCCAGCCATCCCTGTCCAGTCTGTGATACTCCAACCGTCCCCTGTCCGGTCTGTGATTCTCCAGCCGCTTCTGTCCAGTCTGTGATTCTACAGGCGTGTCCTGTCCAGTCTGTGATTCTCCAGCCGTCTCCTGTCTGGTCTGTGATGCTCCAGACATGTCCTCTGCAGTCCGTGATTATGCAGCCAAGTCGTGTCCAATCTATGATACTCCAGCCGCGTCCTGCTTTGTCTGTGATTCTCCAGCCATCCCTGTCCAGTCTGTGATACTCCAACCGTCCCCTGTCCAGTCTGTGATTCTCCAGGCGTGTCCTCTTCCAGTCTGTCATTCTGCAGCCATGTCCTGTCAACTCTGTGATTTTCCAACCGTCCCCTGTCCGGTCTGTGATTCTCCAGCCGTGTCCTGTTCCGATCTGTGATACTCGAGACATGTCCTCTTCCAGTATGTGATTCTGCAGCCAAGTCGTGTCCAGTCTCTGATTCTCCAACCGTGTCCTGCTTTGTCTCTGATTCTCCAGCCTTCCCTGTCCAGACTGTGATACTCCAACCGTCCCCTGCCCGGTCTGTGATTCTCCAGCCGTTCTTGTCCAGTCTGTGATTCTCCAGCCGTATACTCTCCGGTCTGTGATTCTCCAGCCGTGTCCTGTCCGGTCTGTGGTTCTCAGGCCGTGTCCTCTCCAGTCTGTGATTCACCAGTCTCGTCCTGTCCGGTTTGTGTTTCTCCAGCCCTGTCCTGCCGGTCTATGATTCTCCAGCCGTGTCTTGCTCAGTCTGTGATACACCAGCCATCCCTGTCCAGTCGGTGATTCTCCAGCCGTGTTCTGTAGAGTCTGTGATTCTACAACCGTGTCCTGTCCCGTCTGTGATTCTCCTGCCGTGTCCTGTCCAGTCTGTGATTCTCCAGACGTCTCCTGTCCGGTCTGTGATACTCCAGACATGTCCTCTCCAGTCTGTGATTATGCAGCCGAGTTATGTCCAGTCTATGATACTCCAGCCGTGTCCTGCTTTGCCTGTGATTCTCCAGCCATCCCTACCCAGTCTGTGATACTCCAACCGTCCCCTGTCCGACCTGTGATTCTCCAGCCATTCTTCTCCAGTCTGTGATTTTCCAGCCGTGTCCTCTACAGTCTGTGATTCTCCAGCCGTATACTCTCTGGTCTGTGATTCTCCAGCCATGTCCTGTCCGGTCTGTGGTTCTCAGGCCGTGTCCTGTCCAGTCTGTAATTCTCCAGCCTCGTCCTGTCCGGTTTGTGTTTCTCCAGCCCTGTTCTGCCGGTCTATGATTCTCCAGCCGTGTCTTGTTCAGTCTGTGATACTCCAGCCATGTCCTGTCCAGTCTCTGATACACCAGCCGTGTCCTGTCCAGTCTGTGATTCTCCAGCCATCCCTGTCCAGTCTGTGATTCTCCAACCGTCCCCCTGTCTGGTCTGTGATTCTCCAGCCATTTCCTGTCCGGTCTGTGATACCCCAGGCATGTTCTCTGCAGTCTGTGATTCTGCAGCCATCTCGTGTCCAGTCTCTGATACTTCAACCGTCCCCTGTCCGGTCTGTTATTCTCCAGCAGTTCCTGTCCAGTCTGTGATTCTCAGCCGTATACTCTCCGGTCTGTGATTCTCCAGCCGTGTCCTGTCCGGTTCTGTGATACTCGAGACATGTCAACTCCAGTCTGTGATTCTGCAGCCGAGTCGTGTCCAGTCTCTGATACTCCAGCCGTGTCCTGCTTTGTCTGTGATTCTCCAGCCATCCCTGTCCAGTCTGTGATACTCCAACCGTCCCCTGTCCGGTCTGTGATTCTCAAGCCGTTCCTGTCTAGTCTGTGGTTCTCCAGCCGTTGCTGTCTAGTCTGTGATTCTCCAGCCGTATACTCTCCGGTCTGTGATTCTCCAGCCGTGTCCTGTCCGGTCTGTGGTTCTCAGGCCGTGTCCTGTCCAGTCTATGATTCTCCAGTCTCGTCCTATCCAGTCTGTGATTCTCCAGCCCCGTCCTGTCCGGTTTGTGTTTCTCCAGCCCTATCCTGCCGGTCTATGATTCTCCAGCCGTGCCTTGTTCAGTCTGTGATAATGCAGCTGTGTCCTGTCCAGTCAATGATACACCAGCTCTGTCTTGTCCAGTCTGTGATTCTCCAGCCATCCCTGAACAGTCTGTGATTCTCCAGCCGTGTTCTGTCCAGTCTGTTATTCTCCAGCCGTGTCCTGTCCAGTCTGTGATTCTTCAACCGTTACCTATCCAGTCTGTGAATCTCCAGCCGTTTCCTGTCCGGTCTCTGATACTCCAGCTGTGTCCTGTCCTGTCTGTGATTCACCTGCCGTCTCCTGTCCAGTCTGTGATTCTCCAGCAATCCCTGTCCAGTCTGTGATTCTCCAGCCGTGTTCTGCCCAGTCTGTGATTCTACAACCGTGTCCTGTCCCGTCTGTGATTCTCCAGCCGTTTCCTGTCCAGTCTGTGATTCTCCAGCCATGTCCTGTCATGTCTGTGATTCCCCTGCGGTATCCTGTCCAGTCTGTGATACTCCAGCTGTCCCCTAACCGTCTGTGGTACACTAGCCGTGTCCTGTCCAGTCTGTGATTCACCTGCCGTGTCCTGTCCAGTCTGTGATTCTCCAGCAATCCCTGTCCAGTCTGTGATTCTCCAGCCGTGTTCTGCCCAGTCTGTGATTCTACAACCGTGTCCTGTCCCGTCTGTGATTCTCCAGCCGTTTCCTGTCCAGTCTGTGATTCTCCAGCCATGTCCTGTCATGTCTGTGATTCCCCTGCGGTATCCTGTCCAGTCTGTGATACTCCAGCTGTCCCCTAACCGTCTGTGGTACACCTTGCCGTGTCCTGTCCAGTCTGTGATTCACCTGCCGTGTCCTGTCCAGTCTGTGATTCTCCAGCAATCCCTGTCCAGTCTGTGATTCTCCAGCCGTGTTCTGCCCAGTCTGTGATTCTACAACCGTGTCCTGTCCCGTCTGTGAGTCTCCAGCCGTGTCCTGTCCAGTCTGTGATTCTCCAGCCAAGTCCTGTCCTGTCTGTGATACTCCAGATGTCCCCTGACCGTCTGTGCTATACTAGCCGTGTCCTGTCCAGTCTGTGATTCACCTGCCGTCCAGTGTCCAGTCTGTAATTCTCCAGCCGTGTCCTGTCCAGTCTGTGATTCTCCAGCTGTATCCTGTCCAGTCTGTGATTCTCCAAAAGTGTCCTGTCCAGTCTATGATTCTCCAACCGTCCCCTGTCCAGTCTGTCATTCTCCAGCCGTGTCCTGTCCGGTCTGTGATTCTCCAACCGTCCCCTGTACAGTCTGTGATTCCCCAGCAATCCTTGTCCAGTCTGTGAATTTCAAGCCGGTTCATCTACAGACTGTAATTCCCCAGCCGTATCCTGTCCAGTCTGTGATTCTTCAACCGTTACCTATCCAGTCTGTAATTCTCCAGCCGTTTCCTGTCCAGCCTCTGATTCTCCAGCCGTCCCCTGTCCAGTCTGTGATTCTCCAGCCGTGTCCTGTCTTGTCTGTAATTTTGCAGCCGTCCCTGTCCAGGCTATGATTCACCACCCGTCCCCTGTCCAGTCTCTGATTCTCCAGCCATATCCTGTCCTGTCTGAGATTCTCAGGCGGTGTCCTGCCCAGTCTTTGATTCTCCAATCGTCTATTGTCCGGTCGGTGATTCGCAAGACGTTTCCTGTCCGGTCTGTGATTTTCTAGCCGTGTCCTGTCCAGTGTGTGATTTTCCAGTCGTGTCCTGTCCAGTCTGTCATTCTGCAGCCGTGTCCTGTCAACTCTGTGTTTTTCCAACCGTCCCCTGTCCGGTCTGTGATTCTCCAGCCGTGTCCTGTCCGGTCTGTGATACTCGAGACATGTCCTCTCCAGTATGTGATTCTGCAGCCAAGTCGTGTCCAGTCTCTGATACTCCAGCCGTCTCCTATTTGTCTGTGATTCTCCAGCCTTCCCTGTCCAGTCTCTGATACTCCAACTGTCCCCTGTCCGGTCTGTGATTCTCCAACCGTTCTTGTCCAGTCTGTGATTTTCCAGCCGTGTCCTCTACAGTCTGTGATTCTCCAGCCGTATACTCTCCGGTCTGTAATTCTCCAGCCGTGTCCTGTCCGGTCTGTGGTTCTCAGGCCGTGTCCTTTCCAGTCTGTGATTCTCCAGTCTCGTCCTGTCCGGTTTGTGTTTTTATAGCCCTGTCCTGCCGGTCTATGATTCTCCAGCCGTGTCTAGTTCAGTCTGTGATACTCCAGCCGTGTCCTATCCAGTCTGTGATACACCAGTCATCCCTGTCAGTCTGTGACCTCCAGCCGTGTTCTGTCCAGTCAGTGATTCTACAACCGTGTCCTGTCCCGTCTGTGATTCTCCAGCCGTGTCCTCTCCAGTCTGTGATTCACCAGTCTCGTCCTGTCCGGTTTGTGTTTCTCCAGCCCTGTCCTGCCGGTCTATGATTCTCCAGCCGTGTCTTGCTCAGTCTGTGATACACCAGCCATCCCTGTCCAGTCGGTGATTCTCCAGCCGTGTTCTGTCCAGTCTGTGATTCTACAACCGTGTCCTGTCCCGTCTGTGATTCTCCTGCCGTGTCCTGTCCAGTCTGCGATTCTCCAGACGTCTCCTGTCCGGTTTGTGATACTCCAGACATGTCCTCTCCAGTCTGTGATTATGCAGCCGAGTTATGTCCAGTCTATGATACTCCAGCCGTGTCCTGCTTTGTCTGTGATTCTCCAGCCATCCCTATCCAGTCTGTGATACTCCAACCGTCCCCTGTCTGGTCTGTGATTCTCCAGCCGTTCTTCTCCAGTCTGTGATTTTCCAGCCGTGTCCTCTACAGTCTGTGATTCTCCAGCCGTATACTCTGCGGTCTGTGATTCTCCAGCCGTGTCCTGTCCGGTCTGTGGTTCTCGGGCCGTGTCCTGTCCAGTCTGTGATTCTCCAGTCTCTTCCGTCCAGTCTGTAATTCTCCAGCCTCGTCCTGTCCTGTTTGTGTTTCTCCAGCCCTGTTCTGCCGATCTATAATTCTCCAGCCGTGTCTTGTTCAGTCTGTGATACTCCAGCCGTACCCTGTCCAGTCTCTGATACACCAGCCGTGTCCTGTCCAGTCTGAGATTCTCTAGCCATCCCTGTCCAGTCTGTGATTCACCAACCGTCCCCTGTCCAGTCTCTGAATCTCCAGCCGTATCCTGTCCTGTCTGAGATTCTCAGGCGGTGTCCTGCCCAGTCTTTGATTCTCCAATCGTCTACTGTCCGGTCGGTGATTCGCAAGCCGTTTCCTGTCCGGTCTGTGATTTTCTAGCCGTGTCCTGTCCAGTCTGTGATTCTCCAGCCGTGTCCTGTCCAGTCTGTGATTCTCCAGCCGTCTCCTGTCGGGTCTGTGATGCTCCAGACATGTCCTCTCCAGTCCGTGATTATGCAGCCCAGTCGTGTCCAGTCTATGATACTCCAGCCGCATCCTGCTTTGTCTGTGATTCTCCAGCCATCCCTGTCCAGTCTGTGATACTCCAACCGTCCCCTGTCCGGTCTGTGATTCTCCAGCCGCTTCTGTCCAGTCTGTGATTCTCCAGGCGTGTCCTCTCCAGTCTGTCATACTGCAGCCATGTCCTGTAAACTCTGTGATTTTCCAACCGTCCCCTGTCCGGTCTGTGATTCTCCAGCCGTGTCCTGTCCGATCTGTGATACTCGAGACATGTCCTCTCCAGTCTGTGATTCACCAGTCTCGTCCTGTCCGGTTTGTGTTTCTCCAGCCCTGTCCTGCCGGTCTATGATTCTCCAGCCATGTCTTGCTCAGTCTGTGATACACCAGCCGTGTCCTGTCCAGTTTCTGATACACCAGCCGTGTCCTGTCCAGTCTGTGATTCTCCAGCCATCACTGTCCAGTCTGTGATTCTCCAGCCATCCCTGTCCAGTCTGTGATTCTCCAGCCGTGTCCTGTCCAGTCTGTTATTCTCCAGCCGTGTCCTGTCCAGTCTGTGATTCTTCAACCGTTACCTATCCAGTCTGTGATTCTCCAGCTGTTTCCTGTCCAGTCTGTGATACTCCAGCTGTCCCCTGACCGTCTGTGGTATACTAGCCGTGTCCTGTCCAGTCTGTGATTCTTCAAACGTTACCTATCCAGTCTGTGATTCTCCAGCCGTTTCCTGTCCAGTCTGTGATACTCCAGATGTGTCCTGTCCTGTCTGTGATTCTCCTGCCGTGTCCTGTCCAGTCTGTGATACTCCAGCTGTCCCCTGACCGTCTGTGGTATACTAGCTGTGTCCTGTCCAGTCTGTGATTCAACTGCCGTCCAGTGTCCAGTCTGTGATTCTCCAGCCGTTTCCTGTCGGTCTGTGATATTCCAGCTGTGTCCTGTCCTGTCTGTGATTCTTCTGCCGTGTCCTGTCCAGTCTGTGATATTCCAGCTGTCCCCTGACCGTCTGTGGTATACTAGCCATGTCCTGTCCAGTCTGTGATTCACCTGCTGTCCAGTGTCCAGTCTGTGATTCTCCAGCCGTGTACTGTCCAGTCTGTGATTCTCCAGCCCTTCCCTGTCCAGTCTCTGATACTCCAGCTGTCCCCGTCCAGACTGTGATACACCAGCCATGTCCGGTCCAGTCTGTGATTTTCCAACCATCCCTTTCCAGTCTGTGATTCTCCAGCCGTCCAGTGTCCAGTCTGTGATTCTCCAACCGTCCCCTCTCCAGTCTGTGATTCACCCTCTGTGTCCTGTCCAGTCTGTCATTCTGCAGCCGTGTCCTGTCCACTCTGATTCTCCAACCGTCCCCTGTCCGGTCTGTGATTCTCCAGCCATTTCCTGTCCGGTCTGTGATACCCCAGGCATGTCCTCTCCAGTCTGTGATTCTGCAGCCGTCTCGTGTCCAGTCTCTGATACTTCAACCGTCCCCTGTCCGGTCTGTGATTCTCCAGCAGTTCCTGTCCAGTCTGTGATTCTCCAGCCGTATCCTCTCCGGTCTGTGATTCTCCAGCCGTGTCCTGTCCGGTCTGTGATACTCGAGACATGTCAACTCCAGTCTGTGATTCTGCAGCCGAGTCGTGTCCAGTCTCTGATACTCCAGCCGTGTCCTGCTTTGTCTGTGATTCTCCAGCCATCCCTGTCCAGTCTGTGATACTCCAACCGTCCCCTGTCCGGTCTGTGATTCTCCAGCCGTTCCTGTCTTGTCTGTGATTCTCCAGCCGTTCCTGTCTAGTCTGTGATTCTCCAGCCGTGTCCTCTACAGTCTGTGATTCTCCAGCCGTATACTCTCCGATCTGTGATTCTCCAGCCGTGTCCTGTCCGGTCTGTGGTTCTCAGGCCGTGTCCTGTCCAGTCTGTGATTCTCCAGTATCGTCCTGTCCAGTCTGTGATTCTCCAGTCTCGTCCTGTCCAGTCTGTGATTCTCCAGCCTCATCCTGTCCGGTTTGTGTTTCTCCAGCCCTATCCTGCCGGTCTATGATTCTCCAGCCGTGTCTTGTTCAGTCTGTGATACTGCAGCCGTGTCCTGTCCAGTCTATGATACACCAGCTCTGTCTTGTCCAGTCTGTGATTCTCCAGCCATCCTTGAACAGTCTGTGATTCTCCAGCCGTGTTCTGTCCAGTCTATGATTCTACAACCGTGTCCTGTCCCGTCTGTGATTCTCCAGCCGTGTCCTGTCCAGTCCGTTATTCTCCAGCCGTGTCCTGTCCAGTCTGTGATTCTACAACCATTACCTATCTAGTCTGTGAATCTCCAGCCGTTTCCTGTCCAGTCTGTGATTCTCCAGCCGTGTCCTGTCATGTCTGTGATTCTCCTGCCGTATCCTGTCCAGTCTGTGATCCTCCAGCTGTCCCCTAACCATCTGTGGTATACTAGCCGTGTCCTGTCCAGTCTGTGATTCACCTGCCGTGTCCTGTCCAGTCTGTGATTCTACAACCGTTACCTATCCAGTCTGTGAATCTCCAGCCGTTTCCTGTCCGGTCTCTGATACTCCAGCTGTGTCCTGTCCTGTCTGTGATTCACCTGCCGTGTCCTGTCCAGTCTGTGATTCACCTGCCGTGTCCTGTCCAGTCTGTGATTCTCCAGCAATCCCTGTCCAGTCTGTGATTCTCCAGCCGTGTTCTGTCCAGTCTGTGATTCTACGACCGTGCCCTGTCCCGTCTGTGATTCTCCAGCAGTGTCCTGTCCAGTCTGTGATTCACCTGCCGTGTCCTGTCCAGTCTGTGATTCTCCAGCAATCCCTGTCCAGTCTGTGATTCTCCAGCCGTGTCCTGTCCAGTCTGTGATTCTCCAGCCGTGTTCTGTCCAGTCTGTGATTCTACAACCGTGCCCTGTCCCGTCTGTGATTCTCCAGCAGTGTCCTGTCCAGTCTGTGATTCACCTGCCGTGTCCTGTCCAGTCTGTGATTCTCCAGCAATCCCTGTCCAGTCTGTGATTCTCCAGCCGTGTCCTGTCCAGTCTGTTATTCTCCAGCCGTGTCCTGTCCAGTCTGTGATTCTTCAACCGTTACCTATCCAGTCTGTGATTCTCCAGCCCCGTCCTGTCCGGTTTGTGTTTCTCCAGCCCTATCCTGCCGGTCTATGATTCTCCAGCCGTGTCTTGTTCAGTCTGTGATAATGCAGCCGTGTCCTGTCCAGTCAATGATACACCAGCTCTGTCTTGTCCAGTCTGTGATTCTCCAGCCATCCCTGAACAGTCTGTGATTCTCCAGCCGTGTTCTGTCCAGTCTGTTATTCTTCAACCGTTACCTATCCAGTCTGTGAATCTCCAGCCGTTTCCTGTCCGGTCTCTGATACTCCAGCTGTGTCCTGTCCTGTCTGTGATTCACCTGCCGTCTCCTGTCCAGTCTGTGATTCTCCAGCAATCCCTGTCCAGTCTGTGATTCTCCAGCCGTGTTCTGCCCAGTCTGTGATTCTACAACCGTGTCCTGTCCCGTCTGTGATTCTCCAGCCGTTTCCTGTCCAGTCTGTGATTCTCCAGCCATGTCCTGTCATGTCTGTGATTCCCCTGCGGTATCCTGTCCAGTCTGTGATACTCCAGCTGTCCCCTAACCGTCTGTGGTACACTAGCCGTGTCCTGTCCAGTCTGTGATTCACCTGCCGTGTCCTGTCCAGTCTGTGATTCACCTGTCGTGTCCTGTCCAGTCTGTGATTCTCCAGCAATCCCTGTCCAGTCTGTGATTCTCCAGCCGTGTTCTGCCCAGTCTGTGATTCTACAACCGTGTCCTGTCCCGTCTGTGAGTCTCCAGCCGTGTCCTGTCCAGTCTGTGATTCTCCAGCCAAGTCCTGTCCTGTCTGTGATACTCCAGCTGTCCCCTGACCGTCTGTGCTATACCAGCCGTGTCCTGTCCAGTCTGTGATTCACATGCCATCCAGTGTCCAGTCTGTGATTCTCCAGCCGTGTCCTGTCCAGTCTGTGATTCTCCAGGCGTGTCCTCTCCAGTCTGTGATTCTCCAGCCGTATCCTCTCTGGTCTGTGATTCTCCAGCCGTGTCCTGTCCAGTCTGCGATTTTCCCGGTTTCCCCTGTCCAGCTTGTGTTTCTCCAGCTGTATCCTGTCCAGTCTGTGATACTCCAGCCGTGTCCTGTCCAGTCTGCGATTCTGCAGCCGTGTCCTGTGCAGTCTCTTATACTCGAGAAGTCACCTGTCCAGTCTGTAATTCTCCAGCCTTGCCCTGTCCAGTCTGTGATTCTCCAGCCGTGTCCTGTCCAGCCTCTGATTCTCCAACCGTCCCCTGTCCAGTCTGTGATTCTCCAGCCGTTTCCTGTCCTGTCTGTGATTTTGCAGCCGTCCCTGTCCAGGCTATGATTCACCAACCGTCCCCTGTCCAGTCTCTGAATCTCCAGCCGTATCCTGTCCTGTCTGAGATTCTCAGGCGGTGTCCTGCCCAGTCTTTGATTCTCCAATCGTCTACTGTCCGGTCGGTGATTCGCAAGCCGTTTCCTGTCCGGTCTGTGATTTTCTAGCCGTGTCCTGTCCAGTGTGTGATTTTCCAGCAGTGTCCTGTCCAGTCTGTCATTCTGCAGCCGTGTTCTGTCAACTCTGTGATTTTCCAACCGTCCCCTGTCCGGTCTGTGATTCTCCAGCCGTGTCCTGTCCGATCTGTGATATTCGAGACATGTCCTCTCCAGTATGTAATTCTGCAGCCAAGTCGTGTCCAGTCTCTGATTCTCCAGCCTTCCCTGTCCAGTCTGTGATACTCCAACCGTCACCTGCCCGGTCTGTGATTCTCCAGCCGTTCTTGTCCAGTCTGTGATTTTCCAGCCGTGTCCTCTACAGTCTGTGATTCTCCAGCCGTATACTCTCTGGTCTGTGATTCTCCAGCCGTGTCCTGTCCGGTCTGTGGTTCTCAGGCCGTGTCCTCTCCAGTCTGTGATTCACCAGTCTCGTCCTGTCCGGTTTGTGTTTCTCCAGCCCTGTCCTGCCGGTCTATAATTCTCCAGCCGTGTCTTGCTCAGTCTGTGATACACCAGCCATCCCTGTCCAGTCGGTGATTCTCCAGCCGTGTTCTGTCCAGTCTGTGATTCTACAACCGTGTCCTGTCCCGTCTGTGATTCTCCTGCCGTGTCCTGTCCAGTCTGTGATTCTCCAGACGTCTCCTGTCCGGTCTCTGATACTCCAGACATGTCCTCTCCGGTCTGTGATTATGCAGCCAAGTTATGTCCAGTCTATGATACTCCAGCCGTGTCCTGCTTTGTCTGTGATTCTCCAGCCATCCCTATCCAGTCTGTGATACTCCAACCGTCCCCTGTCTGGTCTGTGATTCTCCAGCCGTTCTTCTCCAGTCTGTGATTTTCCAGCCGTGTCCTCTACAGTCTGTGATTCTCCAGCCGTATACTCTGCGGTCTGTGATTCTCCAGCCGTATACTCTGCGGTCTGTGATTCTCCAGCCGTGTCCTGTCCGGTCTGTGGTTCTCAGGCCGTGTCCTGTCCAGTCTGTGATTCTCCAGTCTCGTTCTGTCCAGTCTGTAATTCTCCAGCCTCATCCTGTCCGGTTTGTGTTTCTCCAGCCCTGTTCTGCCGATCTATGATTCTCCAGCCGTGTCTTGTTCAGTCTGTGATACTCCAGCCGTATCCTGTCCAGTCTCTGATACACCAGCCGTGTCCTGTCCAGCCTGAGATTCTCTAGCCATCACTGTCCAGTCTGTGATTCTCCAGCCGTGTCCTGTCCAGTCTGTTATTCTCCAGCCGTGTCCTGTCCAGTCTGTGATTCTTCAACCGTTACCTATCCAGTCTGTGATTCTCCAGCCGTTTCCTGTCTGGTCAGTGATACTCCAGCTGTGTCCTGTTCTGTCTGTGATTCTCCTGCCGTGTCCTGTCCAGTCTGTGATACTCCAGCTGTCCCCTGACCGTCTGTGGTGTACTAGCCGTGTCCTGTACAGTCTGTGATTCACCTGCCGTCCAGTGTCCAGTCTGTGATTCTCCAACCGTGTCCTGTCCAGTCTGTGATTATCCAACAGTGTCCTGTCCAGTCTATGATTCTCCAACCTTCCCATGTCCAGTCTGTCATTCTCCAGCCGTGTCCTGTCCGGTCTGTGATCCTCCAACCGTCCCCTGTGCAGTCTGTGATTCTCCAGCTGTATCCTGTCCAGTCTGTGATTCTGCAGCCGTGTCCTGTGCAGACTCTTATACTCGAGAAGTCGCCTGTCCAGTCTGTAATTCTCCAGCCTTGCCCTGTCCAGTCTGTGATTCTCCAGCAGTGTCCTGTCCAGCCTCTGATTCTCCAGCCGTCCCCTGTCCCGTCTGTTATTCTCCAACCGTCCCCTGTCCGGTCTGTGATTCTCCAGCCGCTTCTGTCCACTCTGTGATTCTCCAGGCGTGTCCTCTCCAGTCTGTGATTCTCCAGCCGTATCCTCTCAGGTCTGTGATTCTCCAGCCGTGCCCTGTCCAGTCTGCGATTTTCCCGGTTTCCTCTGTCCAGCTTGTGATTCTCCAGCTGTATCCTGTCCAGTCTGTGATACTCCAGCCGTGTCCTGTCCAGTCTGCGATTCTGCAGCCGTCCCTGTGCAGTCTGTGATTCTCCAGCTGTATCCTGTCCAGTCTGTGATTCTGCAGCCGTGTCCTTCCCAGTCTGTGATTGCTCAGCAGTCGCCTGTCCAGTCTGTGATTCTCCAGCCGTTTCCTGTGCAGTCTGTTATTCTCCAGCCGTGTTCTGTCCAGTCTGCGAGTCTTCAACTGTTACCTATCCAGTCTGTGATTCTCCAGCCGTTTCCTGTCCGGTCTGTGATACTCCAGCTGTGTCCTGTCCTGTCTGTGATTCTCCTGCCGTGTCCTGTCCAGTCTGTGATACTCCAGCTGTCCCCTGACCGTCTGTGCTATACCAGCCGTGTCCTGTCCAGTCTGTGATTCACATGCCATCCAGTGTCCAGTCTGTGATTCTCCAGCCGTGTCCTGTCCAGTCTGTGATTCTCCAGGCGTGTCCTCTCCAGTCTGTGATTCTCCAGCCGTATCCTCTCTGGTCTGTGATTCTCCAGCCGTGTCCTGTCCAGTCTGCGATTTTCCCGGTTTCCCCTGTCCAGCTTGTGTTTCTCCAGCTGTATCCTGTCCAGTCTGTGATACTCCAGCCGTGTCCTGTCCAGTCTGCGATTCTGCAGCCGTGTCCTGTGCAGTCTCTTATACTCGAGAAGTCACCTGTCCAGTCTGTAATTCTCCAGCCTTGCCCTGTCCAGTCTGTGATTCTCCAGCCGTGTCCTGTCCAGCCTCTGATTCTCCAACCGTCCCCTGTCCAGTCTGTGATTCTCCAGCCGTTTCCTGTCCTGTCTGTGATTTTGCAGCCGTCCCTGTCCAGGCTATGATTCACCAACCGTCCCCTGTCCAGTCTCTGAATCTCCAGCCGTATCCTGTCCTGTCTGAGATTCTCAGGCGGTGTCCTGCCCAGTCTTTGATTCTCCAATCGTCTACTGTCCGGTCGGTGATTCGCAAGCCGTTTCCTGTCCGGTCTGTGATTTTCTAGCCGTGTCCTGTCCAGTGTGTGATTTTCCAGCAGTGTCCTGTCCAGTCTGTCATTCTGCAGCCGTGTTCTGTCAACTCTGTGATTTTCCAACCGTCCCCTGTCCGGTCTGTGATTCTCCAGCCGTGTCCTGTCCGATCTGTGATATTCGAGACATGTCCTCTCCAGTATGTAATTCTGCAGCCAAGTCGTGTCCAGTCTCTGATTCTCCAGCCTTCCCTGTCCAGTCTGTGATACTCCAACCGTCACCTGCCCGGTCTGTGATTCTCCAGCCGTTCTTGTCCAGTCTGTGATTTTCCAGCCGTGTCCTCTACAGTCTGTGATTCTCCAGCCGTATACTCTCTGGTCTGTGATTCTCCAGCCGTGTCCTGTCCGGTCTGTGGTTCTCAGGCCGTGTCCTCTCCAGTCTGTGATTCACCAGTCTCGTCCTGTCCGGTTTGTGTTTCTCCAGCCCTGTCCTGCCGGTCTATAATTCTCCAGCCGTGTCTTGCTCAGTCTGTGATACACCAGCCATCCCTGTCCAGTCGGTGATTCTCCAGCCGTGTTCTGTCCAGTCTGTGATTCTACAACCGTGTCCTGTCCCGTCTGTGATTCTCCTGCCGTGTCCTGTCCAGTCTGTGATTCTCCAGACGTCTCCTGTCCGGTCTCTGATACTCCAGACATGTCCTCTCCGGTCTGTGATTATGCAGCCAAGTTATGTCCAGTCTATGATACTCCAGCCGTGTCCTGCTTTGTCTGTGATTCTCCAGCCATCCCTATCCAGTCTGTGATACTCCAACCGTCCCCTGTCTGGTCTGTGATTCTCCAGCCGTTCTTCTCCAGTCTGTGATTTTCCAGCCGTGTCCTCTACAGTCTGTGATTCTCCAGCCGTATACTCTGCGGTCTGTGATTCTCCAGCCGTATACTCTGCGGTCTGTGATTCTCCAGCCGTGTCCTGTCCGGTCTGTGGTTCTCAGGCCGTGTCCTGTCCAGTCTGTGATTCTCCAGTCTCGTTCTGTCCAGTCTGTAATTCTCCAGCCTCATCCTGTCCGGTTTGTGTTTCTCCAGCCCTGTTCTGCCGATCTATGATTCTCCAGCCGTGTCTTGTTCAGTCTGTGATACTCCAGCCGTATCCTGTCCAGTCTCTGATACACCAGCCGTGTCCTGTCCAGCCTGAGATTCTCTAGCCATCACTGTCCAGTCTGTGATTCTCCAGCCGTGTCCTGTCCAGTCTGTTATTCTCCAGCCGTGTCCTGTCCAGTCTGTGATTCTTCAACCGTTACCTATCCAGTCTGTGATTCTCCAGCCGTTTCCTGTCTGGTCAGTGATACTCCAGCTGTGTCCTGTTCTGTCTGTGATTCTCCTGCCGTGTCCTGTCCAGTCTGTGATACTCCAGCTGTCCCCTGACCGTCTGTGGTGTACTAGCCGTGTCCTGTACAGTCTGTGATTCACCTGCCGTCCAGTGTCCAGTCTGTGATTCTCCAACCGTGTCCTGTCCAGTCTGTGATTATCCAACAGTGTCCTGTCCAGTCTATGATTCTCCAACCTTCCCATGTCCAGTCTGTCATTCTCCAGCCGTGTCCTGTCCGGTCTGTGATCCTCCAACCGTCCCCTGTGCAGTCTGTGATTCTCCAGCTGTATCCTGTCCAGTCTGTGATTCTGCAGCCGTGTCCTGTGCAGACTCTTATACTCGAGAAGTCGCCTGTCCAGTCTGTAATTCTCCAGCCTTGCCCTGTCCAGTCTGTGATTCTCCAGCAGTGTCCTGTCCAGCCTCTGATTCTCCAGCCGTCCCCTGTCCCGTCTGTTATTCTCCAGCCGTCCCCTGTCCCGTCTGTTATTCTCCAACCGTGTCCTGTACTGTCTGTAATTTTGCAGCCGTCCCTGTCCAGGCTATGGTTCACCACCCGTCCCCTGTCCAGTCTCTGATTCTCCAGCCGCTTCTGTCCAGTCTGTGATTCTCCAGGCGTGTCCTCTCCAGTCCGTGATTATGCAGCCAATTCGTGTCCAGTCTATGATACTCCAGCCGCGTCCTGCTTTGTCTGTGATTCTCCAGCCATCCCTGTCCAATCTGTGATACTCCAACCGTCCCCTGTCCGGTCTGTGATTCTCCAGCCGCTTCTCTCCAGTCTGTGATTCTCCAGGCGTGTCCTCTCCAGTCTGTCATTCTGCAGCCGTGTCCTGTCAACTCTGTGATTTTCCAACCGTCTCCTGTCCGGTCTGTGATTCTCCAGCCGTGTCCTGTCCGATCTGTGATACTCGAGACATGTCCTCTCCAGTATGTGATTCTGCAGCCAAGTCGTGTCCAGTCTCTGATACTCCAGCCGTCTCCTGCTTTGTCTGTGATTCTCCAGCCTTCCCTGTCCAGTCTCTGATACTCCAACTGTCCCCTGTCCGGTCTGTGATTCTCCAACCGTTCTTGTCCAGTCTGTGATTTTCCAGCCGTGTCCTCTACAGTCTGTGATTCTCCAGCCGTATACTCTCCGGTCTGTAATTCGCCAGCCGTGTCCTGTCCGGTCTGTGGTTCTCAGGCCGTGTCCTTTCCAGTCTGTGATTCTCCAGTCTCGTCCAGTCCGGTTTGTGTTTTTATAGCCCTGTCCTGCCGGTCTATGATTCTCCAGCCGTGTCTTGTTCAGTCTGTGATGCTCCAGCCGTGTCCTGTCCAGTCTGTGATACACCAGCCATCCCTGTCCAGCCTGTGATTCTCCAGCCGTGTTCTGTCCAGTCTGTGATTCTACAACCGTGTCCTGTCCCGTCTGTGATTCTCCAGCCGTGTCCTGTCCAGTCTGTGATTCTCCAGCCGTCTCCTGTCGGGTCTGTGATGCTCCAGACATGTCCTCTCCAGTCCGTGATTATGCAGCCAAGTCGTGTCCAGTCTATGATACTCCAGCCGCGTCCTGCTTTGTCTGTGATTCTCCAGCCATCCCTGTCCAGTCTGTGATACTCCAACCGTCCCCTGTCCGGTCTGTGATTCTCCAGCCGCTTCTGTCCAGTCTGTGATTCTACAGGCGTGTCCTGTCCAGTCTGTGATTCTCCAGCCGTCTCCTGTCTGGTCTGTGATGCTCCAGACATGTCCTCTGCAGTCCGTGATTATGCAGCCAAGTCGTGTCCAATCTATGATACTCCAGCCGCGTCCTGCTTTGTCTGTGATTCTCCAGCCATCCCTGTCCAGTCTGTGATACTCCAACCGTCCCCTGTCCAGTCTGTGATTCTCCAGGCGTGTCCTCTCCAGTCTGTCATTCTGCAGCCATGTCCTGTCAACTCTGTGATTTTCCAACCGTCCCCTGTCCGGTCTGTGATTCTCCAGCCGTGTCCTGTCCGATCTGTGATACTCGAGACATGTCCTCTCCAGTATGTGATTCTGCAGCCAAGTCGTGTCCAGTCTCTGATTCTCCAACCGTGTCCTGCTTTGTCTCTGATTCTCCAGCCTTCCCTGTCCAGACTGTGATACTCCAACCGTCCCCTGCCCGGTCTGTGATTCTCCAGCCGTATACTCTCCGGTCTGTGATTCTCCAGCCGTGTCCTGTCCGGTCTGTGGTTCTCAGGCCGTGTCCTCTCCAGTCTGTGATTCACCAGTCTCGTCCTGTCCGGTTTGTGTTTCTCCAGCCCTGTCCTGCCGGTCTATGATTCTCCAGCCGTGTCTTGCTCAGTCTGTGATACACCAGCCATCCCTGTCCAGTCGGTGATTCTCCAGCCGTGTTCTGTAGAGTCTGTGATTCTACAACCGTGTCCTGTCCCGTCTGTGATTCTCCTGCCGTGTCCTGTCCAGTCTGTGATTCTCCAGACGTCTCCTGTCCGGTCTGTGATACTCCAGACATGTCCTCTCCAGTCTGTGATTATGCAGCCGAGTTATGTCCAGTCTATGATACTCCAGCCGTGTCCTGCTTTGCCTGTGATTCTCCAGCCATCCCTACCCAGTCTGTGATACTCCAACCGTCCCCTGTCCGACCTGTGATTCTCCAGCCATTCTTCTCCAGTCTGTGATTTTCCAGCCGTGTCCTCTACAGTCTGTGATTCTCCAGCCGTATACTCTCTGGTCTGTGATTCTCCAGCCATGTCCTGTCCGGTCTGTGGTTCTCAGGCCGTGTCCTGTCCAGTCTGTAATTCTCCAGCCTCGTCCTGTCCGGTTTGTGTTTCTCCAGCCCTGTTCTGCCGGTCTATGATTCTCCAGCCGTGTCTTGTTCAGTCTGTGATACTCCAGCCATGTCCTGTCCAGTCTCTGATACACCAGCCGTGTCCTGTCCAGTCTGTGATTCTCCAGCCATCCCTGTCCAGTCTGTGATTCTCCAACCGTCCCCTGTCTGGTCTGTGATTCTCCAGCCATTTCCTGTCCGGTCTGTGATACCCCAGGCATGTTCTCTGCAGTCTGTGATTCTGCAGCCATCTCGTGTCCAGTCTCTGATACTTCAACCGTCCCCTGTCCGGTCTGTTATTCTCCAGCAGTTCCTGTCCAGTCTGTGATTCTCAGCCGTATACTCTCCGGTCTGTGATTCTCCAGCCGTGTCCTGTCCGGTCTGTGATACTCGAGACATGTCAACTCCAGTCTGTGATTCTGCAGCCGAGTCGTGTCCAGTCTCTGATACTCCAGCCGTGTCCTGCTTTGTCTGTGATTCTCCAGCCATCCCTGTCCAGTCTGTGATACTCCAACCGTCCCCTGTCCGGTCTGTGATTCTCAAGCCGTTCCTGTCTAGTCTGTGGTTCTCCAGCCGTTGCTGTCTAGTCTGTGATTCTCCAGCCGTATACTCTCCGGTCTGTGATTCTCCAGCCGTGTCCTGTCCGGTCTGTGGTTCTCAGGCCGTGTCCTGTCCAGTCTATGATTCTCCAGTCTCGTCCTATCCAGTCTGTGATTCTCCAGCCCCGTCCTGTCCGGTTTGTGTTTCTCCAGCCCTATCCTGCCGGTCTATGATTCTCCAGCCGTGCCTTGTTCAGTCTGTGATAATGCAGCTGTGTCCTGTCCAGTCAATGATACACCAGCTCTGTCTTGTCCAGTCTGTGATTCTCCAGCCATCCCTGAACAGTCTGTGATTCTCCAGCCGTGTTCTGTCCAGTCTGTTATTCTCCAGCCGTGTCCTGTCCAGTCTGTGATTCTTCAACCGTTACCTATCCAGTCTGTGAATCTCCAGCCGTTTCCTGTCCGGTCTCTGATACTCCAGCTGTGTCCTGTCCTGTCTGTGATTCACCTGCCGTCTCCTGTCCAGTCTGTGATTCTCCAGCAATCCCTGTCCAGTCTGTGATTCTCCAGCCGTGTTCTGCCCAGTCTGTGATTCTACAACCGTGTCCTGTCCCGTCTGTGATTCTCCAGCCGTTTCCTGTCCAGTCTGTGATTCTCCAGCCATGTCCTGTCATGTCTGTGATTCCCCTGCGGTATCCTGTCCAGTCTGTGATACTCCAGCTGTCCCCTAACCGTCTGTGGTACACTAGCCGTGTCCTGTCCAGTCTGTGATTCACCTGCCGTGTCCTGTCCAGTCTGTGATTCTCCAGCAATCCCTGTCCAGTCTGTGATTCTCCAGCCGTGTTCTGCCCAGTCTGTGATTCTACAACCGTGTCCTGTCCCGTCTGTGAGTCTCCAGCCGTGTCCTGTCCAGTCTGTGATTCTCCAGCCAAGTCCTGTCCTGTCTGTGATACTCCAGATGTCCCCTGACCGTCTGTGCTATACTAGCCGTGTCCTGTCCAGTCTGTGATTCACCTGCCGTCCAGTGTCCAGTCTGTAATTCTCCAGCCGTGTCCTGTCCAGTCTGTGATTCTCCAGCTGTATCCTGTCCAGTCTGTGATTCTCCAAAAGTGTCCTGTCCAGTCTATGATTCTCCAACCGTCCCCTGTCCAGTCTGTCATTCTCCAGCCGTGTCCTGTCCGGTCTGTGATTCTCCAACCGTCCCCTGTACAGTCTGTGATTCCCCAGCAATCCTTGTCCAGTCTGTGAATTTCCAGCCGGTTCATCTACAGACTGTAATTCCCCAGCCGTATCCTGTCCAGTCTGTGATTCTTCAACCGTTACCTATCCAGTCTGTAATTCTCCAGCCGTTTCCTGTCCAGCCTCTGATTCTCCAGCCGTCCCCTGTCCAGTCTGTGATTCTCCAGCCGTGTCCTGTCTTGTCTGTAATTTTGCAGCCGTCCCTGTCCAGGCTATGATTCACCACCCGTCCCCTGTCCAGTCTCTGATTCTCCAGCCATATCCTGTCCTGTCTGAGATTCTCAGGCGGTGTCCTGCCCAGTCTTTGATTCTCCAATCGTCTATTGTCCGGTCGGTGATTCGCAAGACGTTTCCTGTCCGGTCTGTGATTTTCTAGCCGTGTCCTGTCCAGTGTGTGATTTTCCAGTCGTGTCCTGTCCAGTCTGTCATTCTGCAGCCGTGTCCTGTCAACTCTGTGTTTTTCCAACCGTCCCCTGTCCGGTCTGTGATTCTCCAGCCGTGTCCTGTCCGGTCTGTGATACTCGAGACATGTCCTCTCCAGTATGTGATTCTGCAGCCAAGTCGTGTCCAGTCTCTGATACTCCAGCCGTCTCCTATTTGTCTGTGATTCTCCAGCCTTCCCTGTCCAGTCTCTGATACTCCAACTGTCCCCTGTCCGGTCTGTGATTCTCCAACCGTTCTTGTCCAGTCTGTGATTTTCCAGCCGTGTCCTCTACAGTCTGTGATTCTCCAGCCGTATACTCTCCGGTCTGTAATTCTCCAGCCGTGTCCTGTCCGGTCTGTGGTTCTCAGGCCGTGTCCTTTCCAGTCTGTGATTCTCCAGTCTCGTCCTGTCCGGTTTGTGTTTTTATAGCCCTGTCCTGCCGGTCTATGATTCTCCAGCCGTGTCTAGTTCAGTCTGTGATACTCCAGCCGTGTCCTATCCAGTCTGTGATACACCAGTCATCCCTGTCAGTCTGTGACCTCCAGCCGTGTTCTGTCCAGTCAGTGATTCTACAACCGTGTCCTGTCCCGTCTGTGATTCTCCAGCCGTGTCCTCTCCAGTCTGTGATTCACCAGTCTCGTCCTGTCCGGTTTGTGTTTCTCCAGCCCTGTCCTGCCGGTCTATGATTCTCCAGCCGTGTCTTGCTCAGTCTGTGATACACCAGCCATCCCTGTCCAGTCGGTGATTCTCCAGCCGTGTTCTGTCCAGTCTGTGATTCTACAACCGTGTCCTGTCCCGTCTGTGATTCTCCTGCCGTGTCCTGTCCAGTCTGCGATTCTCCAGACGTCTCCTGTCCGGTTTGTGATACTCCAGACATGTCCTCTCCAGTCTGTGATTATGCAGCCGAGTTATGTCCAGTCTATGATACTCCAGCCGTGTCCTGCTTTGTCTGTGATTCTCCAGCCATCCCTATCCAGTCTGTGATACTCCAACCGTCCCCTGTCTGGTCTGTGATTCTCCAGCCGTTCTTCTCCAGTCTGTGATTTTCCAGCCGTGTCCTCTACAGTCTGTGATTCTCCAGCCGTATACTCTGCGGTCTGTGATTCTCCAGCCGTGTCCTGTCCGGTCTGTGGTTCTCGGGCCGTGTCCTGTCCAGTCTGTGATTCTCCAGTCTCTTCCGTCCAGTCTGTAATTCTCCAGCCTCGTCCTGTCCTGTTTGTGTTTCTCCAGCCCTGTTCTGCCGATCTATAATTCTCCAGCCGTGTCTTGTTCAGTCTGTGATACTCCAGCCGTACCCTGTCCAGTCTCTGATACACCAGCCGTGTCCTGTCCAGTCTGAGATTCTCTAGCCATCCCTGTCCAGTCTGTGATTCACCAACCGTCCCCTGTCCAGTCTCTGAATCTCCAGCCGTATCCTGTCCTGTCTGAGATTCTCAGGCGGTGTCCTGCCCAGTCTTTGATTCTCCAATCGTCTACTGTCCGGTCGGTGATTCGCAAGCCGTTTCCTGTCCGGTCTGTGATTTTCTAGCCGTGTCCTGTCCAGTCTGTGATTCTCCAGCCGTGTCCTGTCCAGTCTGTGATTCTCCAGCCGTCTCCTGTCGGGTCTGTGATGCTCCAGACATGTCCTCTCCAGTCCGTGATTATGCAGCCCAGTCGTGTCCAGTCTATGATACTCCAGCCGCATCCTGCTTTGTCTGTGATTCTCCAGCCATCCCTGTCCAGTCTGTGATACTCCAACCGTCCCCTGTCCGGTCTGTGATTCTCCAGCCGCTTCTGTCCAGTCTGTGATTCTCCAGGCGTGTCCTCTCCAGTCTGTCATACTGCAGCCGTGTCCTGTAAACTCTGTGATTTTCCAACCGTCCCCTGTCCGGTCTGTGATTCTCCAGCCGTGTCCTGTCCGATCTGTGATACTCGAGACATGTCCTCTCCAGTCTGTGATTCACCAGTCTCGTCCTGTCCGGTTTGTGTTTCTCCAGCCCTGTCCTGCCGGTCTATGATTCTCCAGCCATGTCTTGCTCAGTTTGTGATACACCAGCCGTGTCCTGTCCAGTTTCTGATACACCAGCCGTGTCCTGTCCAGTCTGTGATTCTCCAGCCATCACTGTCCAGTCTGTGATTCTCCAGCCATCCCTGTCCAGTCTGTGATTCTCCAGCCGTGTCCTGTCCAGTCTGTTATTCTCCAGCCGTGTCCTGTCCAGTCTGTGATTCTTCAACCGTTACCTATCCAGTCTGTGATTCTCCAGCTGTTTCCTGTCCAGTCTGTGATACTCCAGCTGTCCCCTGACCGTCTGTGGTATACTAGCCGTGTCCTGTCCAGTCTGTGATTCTTCAAACGTTACCTATCCAGTCTGTGATTCTCCAGCCGTTTCCTGTCCAGTCTGTGATACTCCAGATGTGTCCTGTCCTGTCTGTGATTCTCCTGCCGTGTCCTGTCCAGTCTGTGATACTCCAGCTGTCCCCTGACCGTCTGTGGTATACTAGCTGTGTCCTGTCCAGTCTGTGATTCAACTGCCGTCCAGTGTCCAGTCTGTGATTCTCCAGCCGTTTCCTGTCGGTCTGTGATATTCCAGCTGTGTCCTGTCCTGTCTGTGATTCTTCTGCCGTGTCCTGTCCAGTCTGTGATATTCCAGCTGTCCCCTGACCGTCTGTGGTATACTAGCCATGTCCTGACCAGTCTGTGATTCACCTGCTGTCCAGTGTCCAGTCTGTGATTCTCCAGCCGTGTACTGTCCAGTCTGTGATTCTCCAGCCCTTCCCTGTCCAGTCTCTGATACTCCAGCTGTCCCCGTCCAGACTGTGATACACCAGCCATGTCCGGTCCAGTCTGTGATTTTCCAACCATCCCTTTCCAGTCTGTGATTCTCCAGCCGTCCAGTGTCCAGTCTGTGATTCTCCAACCGTCCCCTCTCCAGTCTGTGATTCACCCTCTGTGTCCTGTCCAGTCTGTCATTCTGCAGCCGTGTCCTGTCCACTCTGATTCTCCAACCGTCCCCTGTCCGGTCTGTGATTCTCCAGCCATTTCCTGTCCGGTCTGTGATACCCCAGGCATGTCCTCTCCAGTCTGTGATTCTGCAGCCGTCTCGTGTCCAGTCTCTGATACTTCAACCGTCCCCTGTCCGGTCTGTGATTCTCCAGCAGTTCCTGTCCAGTCTGTGATTCTCCAGCCGTATCCTCTCCGGTCTGTGATTCTCCAGCCGTGTCCTGTCCGGTCTGTGATACTCGAGACATGTCAACTCCAGTCTGTGATTCTGCAGCCGAGTCGTGTCCAGTCTCTGATACTCCAGCCGTGTCCTGCTTTGTCTGTGATTCTCCAGCCATCCCTGTCCAGTCTGTGATACTCCAACCGTCCCCTGTCCGGTCTGTGATTCTCCAGCCGTTCCTGTCTAGTCTGTGATTCTCCAGCCGTTCCTGTCTAGTCTGTGATTCTCCAGCCGTGTCCTCTACAGTCTGTGATTCTCCAGCCGTATACTCTCCGATCTGTGATTCTCCAGCCGTGTCCTGTCCGGTCTGTGGTTCTCAGGCCGTGTCCTGTCCAGTCTGTGATTCTCCAGTATCGTCCTGTCCAGTCTGTGATTCTCCAGTCTCGTCCTGTCCAGTCTGTGATTCTCCAGCCTCATCCTGTCCGGTTTGTGTTTCTCCAGCCCTATCCTGCCGGTCTATGATTCTCCAGCCGTGTCTTGTTCAGTCTGTGATACTGCAGCCGTGTCCTGTCCAGTCTATGATACACCAGCTCTGTCTTGTCCAGTCTGTGATTCTCCAGCCATCCTTGAACAGTCTGTGATTCTCCAGCCGTGTTCTGTCCAGTCTATGATTCTACAACCGTGTCCTGTCCCGTCTGTGATTCTCAGCCGTGTCCTGTCCAGTCCGTTATTCTCCAGCCGTGTCCTGTCCAGTCTGTGATTCTACAACCGTTACCTATCTAGTCTGTGAATCTCCAGCCGTTTCCTGTCCAGTCTGTGATTCTCCAGCCGTGTCCTGTCATGTCTGTGATTCTCCTGCCGTATCCTGTCCAGTCTGTGATCCTCCAGCTGTCCCCTAACCATCTGTGGTATACTAGCCGTGTCCTGTCCAGTCTGTGATTCACCTGCCGTGTCCTGTCCAGTCTGTGATTCTACAACCGTTACCTATCCAGTCTGTGAATCTCCAGCCGTTTCCTGTCCGGTCTCTGATACTCCAGCTGTGTCCTGTCCTGTCTGTGATTCACCTGCCGTGTCCTGTCCAGTCTGTGATTCACCTGCCGTGTCCTGTCCAGTCTGTGATTCTCCAGCAATCCCTGTCCAGTCTGTGATTCTCCAGCCGTGTTCTGTCCAGTCTGTGATTCTACAACCGTGCCCTGTCCCGTCTGTGATTCTCCAGCAGTGTCCTGTCCAGTCTGTGATTCTCCAGCCGTGTTCTGTCCAGTCTATGATTCTACAACCGTGTCCTGTCCCGTCTGTGATTCTCCAGCCGTGTCCTGTCCAGTCTGTTATTCTCCAGCCGTGTCCTGTCCAGTCTGTGATTCTTCAACCGTTACCTATCCAGTCTGTGATTCTCCAGCCCCGTCCTGTCCGGTTTGTGTTTCTCCAGCCCTATCCTGCCGGTCTATGATTCTCCAGCCGTGTCTTGTTCAGTCTGTGATAATGCAGCCGTGTCCTGTCCAGTCAATGATACACCAGCTCTGTCTTGTCCAGTCTGTGATTCTCCAGCCATCCCTGAACAGTCTGTGATTCTCCAGCCGTGTTCTGTCCAGTCTGTTATTCTCCAGCCGTGTCCTGTCCAGTCTGTGATTCTTCAACCGTTACCTATCCAGTCTGTGAATCTCCAGCCGTTTCCTGTCCGGTCTCTGATACTCCAGCTGTGTCCTGTCCTGTCTGTGATTCACCTGCCGTCTCCTGTCCAGTCTGTGATTCTCCAGCAATCCCTGTCCAGTCTGTGATTCTCCAGCCGTGTTCTGCCCAGTCTGTGATTCTACAACCGTGTCCTGTCCCGTCTGTGATTCTCCAGCCGTTTCCTGTCCAGTCTGTGATTCTCCAGCCATGTCCTGTCATGTCTGTGATTCCCCTGCGGTATCCTGTCCAGTCTGTGATACTCCAGCTGTCCCCTAACCGTCTGTGGTACACTAGCCGTGTCCTGTCCAGTCTGTGATTCACCTGCCGTGTGCTGTCCAGTCTGTGATTCACCTGTCGTGTCCTGTCCAGTCTGTGATTCTCCAGCAATCCCTGTCCAGTCTGTGATTCTCCAGCCGTGTTCTGCCCAGTCTGTGATTCTACAACCGTGTCCTGTCCCGTCTGTGAGTCTCCAGCCGTGTCCTGTCCAGTCTGTGATTCTCCAGCCAAGTCCTGTCCTGTCTGTGATACTCCAGATGTCCCCTGACCGTCTGTGCTATACTAGCCGTGTCCTGTCCAGTCTGTGATTCACCTGCCGTCCAGTGTCCAGTCTGTAATTCTCCAGCCGTGTCCTGTCCAGTCTGTGATTCTCCAGCCGTATCCTGTCCAGTCTGTGATTCTCCAAAAGTGTCCTGTCCAGTCTATGATTCTCCAACCGTCCCCTGTCCAGTCTGTCATTCTCCAGCCGTGTCCTGTCCGGTCTGTGATTCTCCAACCGTCCCCTGTACAGTCTGTGATTCCCCAGCAATCCTTGTCCAGTCTGTGAATTTCCAGCCGGTTCATCTACAGACTGTAATTCCCCAGCCGTATCCTGTCCAGTCTGTGATTCTTCAACCGTTACCTATCCAGTCTGTAATTCTCCAGCCGTTTCCTGTCCAGCCTCTGATTCTCCAGCCGTCCCCTATCCAGTCTGTGATTCTCCAGCCGTGTCCTGTCTTGTCTGTAATTTTGCAGCCGTCCCTGTCCAGGCTATGATTCACCACCCATCCCCTGTCCAGTCTCTGATTCTCCAGCCATATCCTGTCCTGTCTGAGATTCTCAGGCGGTGTCCTGCCCAGTCTTTGATTCTCCAATCGTCTATTGTCCGGTCGGTGATTCGCAAGACGTTTCCTGTCCGGTCTGTGATTTTCTAGCCGTGTCCTGTCCAGTGTGTGATTTTCCAGTCGTGTCCTGTCCAGTCTGTCATTCTGCAGCCGTGTCCTGTCAACTCTGTGTTTTTCCAACCGTCCCCTGTCCGGTCTGTGATTCTCCAGCCGTGTCCTGTCCGGTCTGTGATACTCGAGACATGTCCTCTCCAGTATGTGATTCTGCAGCCAAGTCGTGTCCAGTCTCTGATACTCCAGCCGTCTCCTATTTGTCTGTGATTCTCCAGCCTTCCCTGTCCAGTCTCTGATACTCCAACTGTCCCCTGTCCGGTCTGTGATTCTCCAACCGTTCTTGTCCAGTCTGTGATTTTCCAGCCGTGTCCTCTACAGTCTGTGATTCTCCAGCCGTATACTCTCCGGTCTGTAATTCTCCAGCCGTGTCCTGTCCGGTCTGTGGTTCTCAGGCCGTGTCCTTTCCAGTCTGTGATTCTCCAGTCTCGTCCTGTCCGGTTTGTGTTTTTATAGCCCTGTCCTGCCGGTCTATGATTCTCCAGCCGTGTCTAGTTCAGTCTGTGATACTCCAGCCGTGTCCTATCCAGTCTGTGATACACCAGTCATCCCTGTCAGTCTGTGACCTCCAGCCGTGTTCTGTCCAGTCAGTGATTCTACAACCGTGTCCTGTCCCGTCTGTGATTCTCCAGCCGTGTCCTCTCCAGTCTGTGATTCACCAGTCTCGTCCTGTCCGGTTTGTGTTTCTCCAGCCCTGTCCTGCCGGTCTATGATTCTCCAGCCGTGTCTTGCTCAGTCTGTGATACACCAGCCATCCCTGTCCAGTCGGTGATTCTCCAGCCGTGTTCTGTCCAGTCTGTGATTCTACAACCGTGTCCTGTCCCGTCTGTGATTCTCCTGCCGTGTCCTGTCCAGTCTGCGATTCTCCAGATGTCTCCTGTCCGGTTTGTGATACTCCAGACATGTCCTCTCCAGTCTGTGATTATGCAGCCGAGTTATGTCCAGTCTATGATACTCCAGCCGTGTCCTGCTTTGTCTGTGATTCTCCAGCCATCCCTATCCAGTCTGTGATACTCCAACCGTCCCCTGTCTGGTCTGTGATTCTCCAGCCGTTCTTCTCCAGTCTGTGATTTTCCAGCCGTGTCCTCTACAGTCTGTGATTCTCCAGCCGTATACTCTGCGGTCTGTGATTCTCCAGCCGTGTCCTGTCCGGTCTGTGGTTCTCGGGCCGTGTCCTGTCCAGTCTGTGATTCTCCAGTCTCTTCCGTCCAGTCTGTAATTCTCCAGCCTCGTCCTGTCCTGTTTGTGTTTCTCCAGCCCTGTTCTGCCGATCTATAATTCTCCAGCCGTGTCTTGTTCAGTCTGTGATACTCCAGCCGTACCCTGTCCAGTCTCTGATACACCAGCCGTGTCCTGTCCAGTCTGAGATTCTCTAGCCATCCCTGTCCAGTCTGTGATTCACCAACCGTCCCCTGTCCAGTCTCTGAATCTCCAGCCGTATCCTGTCCTGTCTGAGATTCTCAGGCGGTGTCCTGCCCAGTCTTTGATTCTCCAATCGTCTACTGTCCGGTCGGTGATTCGCAAGCCGTTTCCTGTCCGGTCTGTGATTTTCTAGCCGTGTCCTCTCCAGTCTGTCATACTGCAGCCGTGTCCTGTAAACTCTGTGATTTTCCAACCGTCCCCTGTCCGGTCTGTGATTCTCCAACCGTGTCCTGTCCGATCTGTGATACTCGAGACATGTCCTCTCCAGTCTGTGATTCACCAGTCTCGTCCTGTCCGGTTTGTGTTTCTCCAGCCCTGTCCTGCCGGTCTATGATTCTCCAGCCATGTCTTGCTCAGTCTGTGATACACCAGCCGTGTCCTGTCCAGTTTCTGATACACCAGCCGTGTCCTGTCCAGTCTGTGATTCTCCAGCCATCACTGTCCAGTCTGTGATTCTCCAGCCATCCCTGTCCAGTCTGTGATTCTCCAGCCGTGTCCTGTCCAGTCTGTTATTCTCCAGCCGTGTCCTGTCCAGTCTGTGATTCTTCAACCGTTACCTATCCAGTCTGTGATTCTCCAGCTGTTTCCTGTCCAGTCTGTGATACTCCAGCTGTCCCCTGACCGTCTGTGGTATACTAGCCGTGTCCTGTCCAGTCTGTGATTCTTCAAACGTTACCTATCCAGTCTGTGATTCTCCAGCCGTTTCCTGTCCAGTCTGTGATACTCCAGATGTGTCCTGTCCTGTCTGTGATTCTCCTGCCGTGTCCTGTCCAGTCTGTGATACTCCAGCTGTCCCCTGACCGTCTGTGGTATACTAGCTGTGTCCTGTCCAGTCTGTGATTCAACTGCCGTCCAGTGTCCAGTCTGTGATTCTCCAGCCGTTTCCTGTCGGTCTGTGATATTCCAGCTGTGTCCTGTCCTGTCTGTGATTCTTCTGCCGTGTCCTGTCCAGTCTGTGATATTCCAGCTGTCCCCTGACCGTCTGTGGTATACTAGCCATGTCCTGACCAGTCTGTGATTCACCTGCTGTCCAGTGTCCAGTCTGTGATTCTCCAGCCGTGTACTGTCCAGTCTGTGATTCTCCAGCCCTTCCCTGTCCAGTCTCTGATACTCCAGCTGTCCCCGTCCAGACTGTGATACACCAGCCATGTCCGGTCCAGTCTGTGATTTTCCAACCATCCCTTTCCAGTCTGTGATTCTCCAGCCGTCCAGTGTCCAGTCTGTGATTCTCCAACCGTCCCCTCTCCAGTCTGTGATTCACCCTCTGTGTCCTGTCCAGTCTGTCATTCTGCAGCCGTGTCCTGTCCACTCTGATTCTCCAACCGTCCCCTGTCCGGTCTGTGATTCTCCAGCCATTTCCTGTCCGGTCTGTGATACCCCAGGCATGTCCTCTCCAGTCTGTGATTCTGCAGCCGTCTCGTGTCCAGTCTCTGATACTTCAACCGTCCCCTGTCCGGTCTGTGATTCTCCAGCAGTTCCTGTCCAGTCTGTGATTCTCCAGCCGTATCCTCTCCGGTCTGTGATTCTCCAGCCGTGTCCTGTCCAGTCTGTGATACTCGAGACATGTCAACTCCAGTCTGTGATTCTGCAGCCGAGTCGTGTCCAGTCTCTGATACTCCAGCCGTGTCCTGCTTTGTCTGTGATTCTCCAGCCATCCCTGTCCAGTCTGTGATACTCCAACCGTCCCCTGTCCGGTCTGTGATTCTCCAGCCGTTCCTGTCTAGTCTGTGATTCTCCAGCCGTTCCTGTCTAGTCTGTGATTCTCCAGCCGTGTCCTCTACAGTCTGTGATTCTCCAGCCGTATACTCTCCGGTCTGTGATTCTCCAGCCGTGTCCTGTCCGGTCTGTGGTTCTCGGGCCGTGTCCTGTCCAGTCTGTGATTCTCCAGTCTCTTCCGTCCAGTCTGTAATTCTCCAGCCTCGTCCTGTCCTGTTTGTGTTTCTCCAGCCCTGTTCTGCCGATCTATAATTCTCCAGCCGTGTCTTGTTCAGTCTGTGATACTCCAGCCGTACCCTGTCCAGTCTCTGATACACCAGCCGTGTCCTGTCCAGTCTGAGATTCTCTAGCCATCCCTGTCCAGTCTGTGATTCACCAACCGTCCCCTGTCCAGTCTCTGAATCTCCAGCCGTATCCTGTCCTGTCTGAGATTCTCAGGCGGTGTCCTGCCCAGTCTTTGATTCTCCAATCGTCTACTGTCCGGTCGGTGATTCGCAAGCCGTTTCCTGTCCGGTCTGTGATTTTCTAGCCGTGTCCTCTCCAGTCTGTCATACTGCAGCCGTGTCCTGTAAACTCTGTGATTTTCCAACCGTCCCCTGTCCGGTCTGTGATTCTCCAACCGTGTCCTGTCCGATCTGTGATACTCGAGACATGTCCTCTCCAGTCTGTGATTCACCAGTCTCGTCCTGTCCGGTTTGTGTTTCTCCAGCCCTGTCCTGCCGGTCTATGATTCTCCAGCCATGTCTTGCTCAGTCTGTGATACACCAGCCGTGTCCTGTCCAGTTTCTGATACACCAGCCGTGTCCTGTCCAGTCTGTGATTCTCCAGCCATCACTGTCCAGTCTGTGATTCTCCAGCCATCCCTGTCCAGTCTGTGATTCTCCAGCCGTGTCCTGTCCAGTCTGTTATTCTCCAGCCGTGTCCTGTCCAGTCTGTGATTCTTCAACCGTTACCTATCCAGTCTGTGATTCTCCAGCTGTTTCCTGTCCAGTCTGTGATACTCCAGCTGTCCCCTGACCGTCTGTGGTATACTAGCCGTGTCCTGTCCAGTCTGTGATTCTTCAAACGTTACCTATCCAGTCTGTGATTCTCCAGCCGTTTCCTGTCCAGTCTGTGATACTCCAGATGTGTCCTGTCCTGTCTGTGATTCTCCTGCCGTGTCCTGTCCAGTCTGTGATACTCCAGCTGTCCCCTGACCGTCTGTGGTATACTAGCTGTGTCCTGTCCAGTCTGTGATTCAACTGCCGTCCAGTGTCCAGTCTGTGATTCTCCAGCCGTTTCCTGTCGGTCTGTGATATTCCAGCTGTGTCCTGTCCAGTGTGTGATTTTCCAGTCGTGTCCTGTCCAGTCTGTCATTCTGCAGCCGTGTCCTGTCAACTCTGTGTTTTTCCAACCGTCCCCTGTCCGGTCTGTGATTCTCCAGCCGTGTCCTGTCCGGTCTGTGATACTCGAGACATGTCCTCTCCAGTATGTGATTCTGCAGCCAAGTCGTGTCCAGTCTCTGATACTCCAGCCGTCTCCTATTTGTCTGTGATTCTCCAGCCTTCCCTGTCCAGTCTCTGATACTCCAACTGTCCCCTGTCCGGTCTGTGATTCTCCAACCGTTCTTGTCCAGTCTGTGATTTTCCAGCCGTGTCCTCTACAGTCTGTGATTCTCCAGCCGTATACTCTCCGGTCTGTAATTCTCCAGCCGTGTCCTGTCCGGTCTGTGGTTCTCAGGCCGTGTCCTTTCCAGTCTGTGATTCTCCAGTCTCGTCCTGTCCGGTTTGTGTTTTTATAGCCCTGTCCTGCCGGTCTATGATTCTCCAGCCGTGTCTAGTTCAGTCTGTGATACTCCAGCCGTGTCCTATCCAGTCTGTGATACACCAGTCATCCCTGTCAGTCTGTGACCTCCAGCCGTGTTCTGTCCAGTCAGTGATTCTACAACCGTGTCCTGTCCCGTCTGTGATTCTCCAGCCGTGTCCTCTCCAGTCTGTGATTCACCAGTCTCGTCCTGTCCGGTTTGTGTTTCTCCAGCCCTGTCCTGCCGGTCTATGATTCTCCAGCCGTGTCTTGCTCAGTCTGTGATACACCAGCCATCCCTGTCCAGTCGGTGATTCTCCAGCCGTGTTCTGTCCAGTCTGTGATTCTACAACCGTGTCCTGTCCCGTCTGTGATTCTCCTGCCGTGTCCTGTCCAGTCTGCGATTCTCCAGATGTCTCCTGTCCGGTTTGTGATACTCCAGACATGTCCTCTCCAGTCTGTGATTATGCAGCCGAGTTATGTCCAGTCTATGATACTCCAGCCGTGTCCTGCTTTGTCTGTGATTCTCCAGCCATCCCTATCCAGTCTGTGATACTCCAACCGTCCCCTGTCTGGTCTGTGATTCTCCAGCCGTTCTTCTCCAGTCTGTGATTTTCCAGCCGTGTCCTCTACAGTCTGTGATTCTCCAGCCGTATACTCTGCGGTCTGTGATTCTCCAGCCGTGTCCTGTCCGGTCTGTGGTTCTCGGGCCGTGTCCTGTCCAGTCTGTGATTCTCCAGTCTCTTCCGTCCAGTCTGTAATTCTCCAGCCTCGTCCTGTCCTGTTTGTGTTTCTCCAGCCCTGTTCTGCCGATCTATAATTCTCCAGCCGTGTCTTGTTCAGTCTGTGATACTCCAGCCGTACCCTGTCCAGTCTCTGATACACCAGCCGTGTCCTGTCCAGTCTGAGATTCTCTAGCCATCCCTGTCCAGTCTGTGATTCACCAACCGTCCCCTGTCCAGTCTCTGAATCTCCAGCCGTATCCTGTCCTGTCTGAGATTCTCAGGCGGTGTCCTGCCCAGTCTTTGATTCTCCAATCGTCTACTGTCCGGTCGGTGATTCGCAAGCCGTTTCCTGTCCGGTCTGTGATTTTCTAGCCGTGTCCTCTCCAGTCTGTCATACTGCAGCCGTGTCCTGTAAACTCTGTGATTTTCCAACCGTCCCCTGTCCGGTCTGTGATTCTCCAACCGTGTCCTGTCCGATCTGTGATACTCGAGACATGTCCTCTCCAGTCTGTGATTCACCAGTCTCGTCCTGTCCGGTTTGTGTTTCTCCAGCCCTGTCCTGCCGGTCTATGATTCTCCAGCCATGTCTTGCTCAGTCTGTGATACACCAGCCGTGTCCTGTCCAGTTTCTGATACACCAGCCGTGTCCTGTCCAGTCTGTGATTCTCCAGCCATCACTGTCCAGTCTGTGATTCTCCAGCCATCCCTGTCCAGTCTGTGATTCTCCAGCCGTGTCCTGTCCAGTCTGTTATTCTCCAGCCGTGTCCTGTCCAGTCTGTGATTCTTCAACCGTTACCTATCCAGTCTGTGATTCTCCAGCTGTTTCCTGTCCAGTCTGTGATACTCCAGCTGTCCCCTGACCGTCTGTGGTATACTAGCCGTGTCCTGTCCAGTCTGTGATTCTTCAAACGTTACCTATCCAGTCTGTGATTCTCCAGCCGTTTCCTGTCCAGTCTGTGATACTCCAGATGTGTCCTGTCCTGTCTGTGATTCTCCTGCCGTGTCCTGTCCAGTCTGTGATACTCCAGCTGTCCCCTGACCGTCTGTGGTATACTAGCTGTGTCCTGTCCAGTCTGTGATTCAACTGCCGTCCAGTGTCCAGTCTGTGATTCTCCAGCCGTTTCCTGTCGGTCTGTGATATTCCAGCTGTGTCCTGTCCTGTCTGTGATTCTTCTGCCGTGTCCTGTCCAGTCTGTGATATTCCAGCTGTCCCCTGACCGTCTGTGGTATACTAGCCATGTCCTGACCAGTCTGTGATTCACCTGCTGTCCAGTGTCCAGTCTGTGATTCTCCAGCCGTGTACTGTCCAGTCTGTGATTCTCCAGCCCTTCCCTGTCCAGTCTCTGATACTCCAGCTGTCCCCGTCCAGACTGTGATACACCAGCCATGTCCGGTCCAGTCTGTGATTTTCCAACCATCCCTTTCCAGTCTGTGATTCTCCAGCCGTCCAGTGTCCAGTCTGTGATTCTCCAACCGTCCCCTCTCCAGTCTGTGATTCACCCTCTGTGTCCTGTCCAGTCTGTCATTCTGCAGCCGTGTCCTGTCCACTCTGATTCTCCAACCGTCCCCTGTCCGGTCTGTGATTCTCCAGCCATTTCCTGTCCGGTCTGTGATACCCCAGGCATGTCCTCTCCAGTCTGTGATTCTGCAGCCGTCTCGTGTCCAGTCTCTGATACTTCAACCGTCCCCTGTCCGGTCTGTGATTCTCCAGCAGTTCCTGTCCAGTCTGTGATTCTCCAGCCGTATCCTCTCCGGTCTGTGATTCTCCAGCCGTGTCCTGTCCGGTCTGTGATACTCGAGACATGTCAACTCCAGTCTGTGATTCTGCAGCCGAGTCGTGTCCAGTCTCTGATACTCCAGCCGTGTCCTGCTTTGTCTGTGATTCTCCAGCCATCCCTGTCCAGTCTGTGATACTCCAACCGTCCCCTGTCCGGTCTGTGATTCTCCAGCCGTTCCTGTCTAGTCTGTGATTCTCCAGCCGTTCCTGTCTAGTCTGTGATTCTCCAGCCGTGTCCTCTACAGTCTGTGATTCTCCAGCCGTATACTCTCCGGTCTGTGATTCTCCAGCCGTGTCCTGTCCGGTCTGTGGTTCTCAGGCCGTGTCCTGTCCAGTCTGTGATTCTCCAGTATCGTCCTGTCCAGTCTGTGATTCTCCAGTCTCGTCCTGTCCAGTCTGTGATTCTCCAGCCTCATCCTGTCCGGTTTGTGTTTCTCCAGCCCTATCCTGCCGGTCTATGATTCTCCAGCCGTGTCTTGTTCAGTCTGTGATACTGCAGCCGTGTCCTGTCCAGTCTATGATACACCAGCTCTGTCTTGTCCAGTCTGTGATTCTCCAGCCATCCTTGAACAGTCTGTGATTCTCCAGCCGTGTTCTGTCCAGTCTATGATTCTACAACCGTGTCCTGTCCCGTCTGTGATTCTCCAGCCGTGTCCTGTCCAGTCCGTTATTCTCCAGCCGTGTCCTGTCCAGTCTGTGATTCTACAACCGTTACCTATCCAGTCTGTGAATCTCCAGCCGTTTCCTGTCTGGTCTCTGATACTCCAGCTGTGTCCTGTCCTGTCTGTGATTCACCTGCCGTGTCCTGTCCAGTCTGTGATTCACCTGCCGTGTCCTGTCCAGTCTGTGATTCTCCAGCAATCCCTGTCCAGTCTGTGATTCTCCAGCCGTGTTCTGTCCAGTCTGTGATTCTACAACCGTGCCCTATCCCGTCTGTGATTCTCCAGCCGTGTCCTGTCCAGTCTGTGATTCTCCAGCCGTGTCCTGTCATGTCTGTGATTCTCCTGCCGTATCCTGTCCAGTCTGTGATCCTCCAGCTGTCCCCTAACCATCTGTGGTATACTAGCCGTATCCTGTCCAGTCTGTGATTCACCTGCCGTGTCCTGTCCAGTCTGTGATTCTACAACCGTTACCTATCCAGTCTGTGAATCTCCAGCCGTTTCCTGTCCGGTCTCTGATACTCCAGCTGTGTCTTGTCCTGTCTGTGATTCACCTGCCGTGTCCTGTCCAGTCTGTGATTCACCTGCCGTGTCCTGTCCAGTCTGTGATTCTCCAGCAATCCCTGTCCAGTCTGTGATTCTCCAGCCGTGTTCTGTCCAGTCTGTGATTCTACAACCGTGCCCTGTCCCGTCTGTGATTCTCCAGCCGTGTCCTGTCCAGTCTGTGATTCTCCAGCCGTGTCCTGTCATGTCTGTGATTCTCCTGCCGTATCCTGTCCAGTCTGTGATCCTCCAGCTGTCCCCTAACCATCTGTGGTATACTAGCCGTGTCCTGTCCAGTCTGTGATTCACCTGCCGTGTCCTGTCCAGTCTGTGATTCTCCAGCTATCCCTGTCCAGTCTGTGATTCTCCAGCCGTGTCCTGTCCCGTCTGTGATTCTCCAGCCGTCTCCTGTCCAGTCTGTGATTCTCCAGCCGTGTCCTGTCCATTCTGTGATTCACCTGCCGTCCAGTGTCCAGTCTGTAATTCTCCAGCCGTGTCCTGTCCAGTCTGTGATTCTCCAGCCGTGTCCTGTCCAGTCTGTGATTCTCCAACAGTGTCCTGTCCAGTCTATGATTCTCCAACCGTCCCCTGTCCAGTCTGTCATTCTCCAGCCGTGTCCTGTCCGGTCTGTGATTCTCCAACCGTCTCCTGTCCAGTCTGTGATTCTCCAGCAATCCCTGTCCAGTCTGTGAATTTCCAGCCGTGTCCTCTCCAGTCTGTGATTCTCCAGCCGTATCCTCTCAGGTCTGTGATTCTCCAGCCGTGTCCTGTCCAGTCTGCGATTTTCCCGGTTTCCCCTGTCCAGCCTGTGATTCTCCAGCTGGATTCTGTCCAGTCTGTGATACTCCAGCTGTGTCCTGTCACAGTCTGCGATTCTGCAGCCGTCCCTGTCCAGTCTGTGATACACCAGCCGTGTCCTGTCCAGTCTCTGATTCTCCAACCGTGTCCTTTCCAGTCTGTGATACCTCAGCAGTCGCCTGTTCAGTCTATCATTCTCCAGCCGTATCCTCTCAAGTCTTTGATTCTCCAGCCATCCCTGTGCAGTCTGTGATTCTCCAGCTGTATCCTGTCCAGTCTGTGATTCTGCAGCCGTGTCCTGTGCAGTCGCTTATACTCAAGAAGTCGCCTGTCCAGTCTGTAATTCTCCAGCCCTGTCCTGTCCAGTCTGTGATTCTCCAGCCGTGTTCTGTCCAGTCTATGATTCTACAACCGTGTCCTGTCCCGTCTGTGATTCTCCAGCCGTGTCCTGTCCAGTCTGTTATTCTCCAGCCGTGTCCTGTCCAGTCTGTGATTCTTCAACCGTTACCTATCCAGTCTGTGAATCTCCAGCCGTTTCCTGTCCGGTCTCTGATACTCCAGCTGTGTCCTGTCCTGTCTGTGATTCACCTGCCATGTCCTGTCCAGTCTGTGATTCACCTGCCGTGTCCTGTCCAGTCTGTGATTCTCCAGCAATCCCTGTCCAGTCTGTGATTCTCCAGCCGTGTTCTGTCCAGTCTGTGATTCTCCAGCCGTGTCCTGTCCTGTCTGTGATTCTCCTGCCGTATCCTGTCCAGTCTGTGATACTCAGATGTCCCCTGACCGTCTGTGCTATACTAGCCGTGTCCTGTCCAGTCTGTGATTCACCTGCCGTCCAGTGTCCAGTCTGTAATTCTCCAGCCATGTCCTGTCCAGTCTGTGATTCTCCAGCCGTGTCCTGTCCAGTCTGTGATTCTCCAACAGTGTCCTGACCAGTCTATGATTCTCCAACCGTCCCCTGTCCAGTCTGTCATTCTCCAGCCGTGTCCTGTCCGGTCTGTGATTCTCCAACCGTCCCCTGTACAGTCTGTGATTCTCCAGCAATCCTTGTCCAGTCTGTGATTCTCCAGCAATCCTTGTCCAGTCTGTGAATTTCCAGCCGGTTCATGTACAGTCTGTAATTCCCCAGCCGTATCCTGTCCAGTCTGTGATTCTACAGCAATCCCTGTCCAGTCTGTGAATCTCCAGCCGTTTCATGTACAGTCTGTAATTCTCCAGCCGTATCCTGTCCAGTCTGTGATTCTTCAACCGTTACCTATCCAGTCTGTGATTCTCCAGCCGTTTCCTGTCCGGTCTGTGATACTCCAGCCGTCCCCTGTCCCGTCTGTGATTCTCCAGCCGTGTCCTGTCCTGTCTGTAATTTTGCAGCCGTCCCTGTCCAGGCTATGATTCACCACCCGTCCCCTGTCCAGTCTCTGATTCTCCAGCCATATCCTGTCCTGTCTGAGATTCTCAGGCGGTGTCCTGCCCAGTCTTTGATTCTCCAATCGTCTACTGTCCGGTCGGTGATTCGCAAGCCGTTTCCTGTCCGGTCTGTGATTTTCTAGCCGTGTCCTGTCCAGTGTGTGATTTTCCAGTCGTGTCCTGTCCAGTCTGTCATTCTGCAGCCGTGTCCTGTCAACTCTGTGCTTTTCCAACCGTCCCCTTTCCGGTCTGTGATTCTCCAGCCGTGTCCTGTCCGGTCTGTGATACTCGAGACATGTCCTCTCCAGTATGTGATTCTGCAGCCAAGTCGTGTCCAGTCTCTGATACTCCAGCCGTCTCCTATTTGTCTGTGATTCTCCAGCCTTCCCTGTCCAGTCTCTGATACTCCAACTGTCCCCTGTCCGGTCTGTGATTCTCCAACCGTTCTTGTCCAGTCTGTGATTTTCCAACCGTGTCCTCTGCAGTCTGTGATTCTCCAGCCGTATACTCTCCGGTCTGTAATTCTCCAGCCGTGTCCTGTCCGGTCTGTGGTTCTCAGGCCGTGTCCTTTCCAGTCTGTGATTCTCCAGTCTCGTCCTGTCCGGTTTGTGTTTTTATAGCCCTGTCCTGCCGGTCTATGATTCTCCAGCCGTGTCTTGTTCAGTCTGTGATGCTCCAGCCGTGTCCTGTCCAGTCTGGAATACACCAGCCATCCCTGTCCAACCTGTGATTCTCCAGCCGTGTTCTGTCCAGTCTGTGATTCTACAACCGTGTCCTGTCCCGTCTGTGATTCTCCAGCCGTGCCCTGTCCAGTCTGTGATTCTCCAGCCGTCTCCTGTCCAGTCTGTAATACTCCAGAAATGTCCTCACCAGTCTGTGATTATGCAGCCTAGTCATGTCCAGTCTATGATACTCCAGCCGTGTCCTGCTTTGTCTGTGATTCTCCAGCCATCCCTGTCCTGTCTGTGATACTCCAACCGTCCCCTGTCCGGTCTGTGATTCGCCAGCCGTTCTTCTCCAGTCTGTGATTTTCCAGCCGTGTCCTCTACAGTCTGTGAGTCTCCAGCCATATACTCTCCAGTCTGTAATTCGCCAGCCGTGTCCTGTCCGGTCTGTGGTTCTCAGGCCGTGTCCTTTCCAGTCTGTGATTCTCCAGTCTCATCCTGTCCGGTTTGTGTTTCTCCATCCCTGTCCTGCCGGTCTACGATTCTCCAGCTGTGTCTTCTTCAGTCTGTGATACTCCAGCCGTGTCCTGTCCAGTCTGTGATACACCAGCCGTGTCCTGTCCAGTCCGTGATTCTCCAGCCGTCCCTGTCCAGTCTGTGATTCTCCAGCCGTGTTCTGTCCAGTCTGTGATTCTACAACCCGTCCTGTCCCGTCTGTGATTCTCCAGCCGTGTCCTGTCCAGTGTGTTATTCTCCAGCCGAGTCCTGTCCAGTCTCTGATTCTTCAACTATTACCTATCCAGTCTGTAATTCTCCAGCCGTTTCCTGTCCGGTCTGTGATACTCCAGCTGTGTCTTGTCCTGTCTGTGATTCTCCTGCCGTGTCCTGTCCAGTCTGTGATACTCCAGCTGTCCCCTGACCGTCTGTGGTATACTAGCCGTGTCCTGTCCAGTCTGTGATTCACCTGCCGTCCAGTGTCCAGTCTGTGATTCTCCAGCCGTGTCCTGTCCAGTCTGTGATTCTCCAGTCTCGTCCTATCCGGTTTGTGTTTTTATAGCCCTGTCCTGCCGGTCTATGATACTCCAGCCGTGTCCTATCCAGTCTGTGATACACCAGTCATCCCTGTCCAGTCTGTGATCTCCAGCCGTGTTCTGTCCAGTCAGTGATTCTACAACCGTCTCCTGTCCGTCCGTGATTCTCCAGCCGTGTCCTGTCCAGTCTGTGATTCTCCAGCCGTCTCCTGTCAGGTCTGTAATACTCCAGACATGTCCTCTCCAGTCTGTGATTATGCAGCCTAGTCATGTCCAGTCTATGATACTCCAGCCGTCTCCTGCTTTGTCTCTGATTCTCCAGCCATCCCTGTCCAGTCTGTGATACTCCAACCGTCCCCTGTCCGGTCTGTGATTCGCCAGCCGTTCTTCTCCAGTCTGTGATTTTCCAGCCGTGTCCTCTACAGTCTGTGAGTCTCCAGCCATATACTCTCCGGTCTGTGATTCTCCAGCCATGTCCTGTCCGGACTGTGGTTCTCAGGCCGTGTCCTGTCCAGTCTGTGATTCTCCTGTCTCGTTCTGTCCAGTCTGTAATTCTCCAGCCTCATCCTGTCCGGTTTGTGTTTCTCCAGCCCTATCCTGCCGGTCTATGATTCTCCAGCTGTGTCTTCTTCAGTCTGTGATACTCCAGCCGTATCCTGTCCAGTCTGTGATACACCAGCCGTGTCCTGTCCAGTCTGTGATTCTCCAGCCATCCCTGTCCAGTCTGTGATTCTCCAGCCGTGTTCTGTCCAGTCTGTGATTCTACAACCCGTCCTGTCCCGTCTGTGATTCTCCAGCCGTGTCCTGTCCAGTGTGTTATTCTCCAGCCGTGTCCTGTCCAGTCTGTGATTCTTCAAATATTACCTATCCAGTCTGTGATTCTTCAGCCGTTTCCTGTCCGGTCAGTGATACTCCAGTTGTGTCTTGTCCTGTCTGTGATTCTCCTGCCGTGTCCTGTCCAGTCTGTGATACTCCAGCTGTCCCCTGACCGTCTGTGGTATACTAGCCGTGTCCTGTCCAGTCTGTGATTCACCTGCCGTCCAGTGTCCAGTCTGTGATTCTCCAGCCGTGTCCTGTCCAGTCTGTGATTCTCCAGTCTCGTCCTATCCGGTTTGTGTTTTTATAGCCCTGTCCTGCCGGTCTATGATACTCCAGCCGTGTCCTATCCAGTCTGTGATACAGCAGTCATCCCTGTCCAGTCTGTGATCTCCAGCCGTGTTCTGTCCAGTCAGTGATTCTACAACCGTGTCCTGTCCGTCTGTGATTCTCCAGCCATGTCCTGTCCAGTCTGTGATTCTCCAGCCGTCTCCTGTCCGGTCTGTAATACTCCAGACATGTCCTCTCCAGTCTGTGATTATGCAGCCTAGTCATGTCCAGTCTATGATACTCCAACCGTCTCCTGCTTTGTCTGTGATTCTCCAGCCATCCCTGTCCAGTCTGTGATACTCCAACCGTCCCCTGTCCGGTCTGTGATTCGCCAGCCGTTCTTCTCCAGTCTGTGATTTTTCAGCCGTGTCCTCTACAGTCTGTGAGTCTCCAGCCGTATACTCTCCGGTCTGTGATTCTCCAGCCGTGTCCTGTCCGGTCTGTGGTTCTCAGGCCGTGTCCTGTCCAGTCTGTGATTCTCCTGTCTCGTTCTGTCCAGTCTGTAATTCTCCAGCCTCATCCTGTCCGGTTTGTGTTTCTCCAGCCCTGTCCTGCCGGTCTATGATTCTCCAGCTGTGTCTTCTTCAGTCTGTGATACTCCAGCCGTGTCCTGTCCAGTCTGTGATACACCAGCCGTGTTCTGTCCAGTCTGTGATTCTCCAGCCATCCCTGTCCAGTCTGTGATTCTCCAGTCGTGTTCTGTCCAGTCTGTGATTCTACAACCCGTCCTGTCCCGTCTGTGATTCTCCAGCCGTGTCCTGTCCAGTGTGTTATTCTCCAGCCGTGTCCTGTCCAGTCTGTGATTCTTCAACTATTACCTATCCAGTCTGTGATTCTCCAGCCGTTTCCTGTCCGGTCAGTGATACTCCAGCTGTCCCCTGACCGTCTGTGGTATACTAGCCGTGTCCTGTCCAGTCTGTGATTCACCTGCCGTCCAGTGTCCAGTCTGTGATTCTCCAGCCGTGTCCTGTCCAGTCTGTGATTCTCCAGTCTCGTCCTATCCGGTTTGTTTTTTTATAGCCCTGTCCTGCCGGTCTATGATACTCCAGCCGTGTCCTATCCAGTCTGTGATACACCAGTCATCCCTGTCCAGTCTGTGATCTCCAGCCGTGTTCTGTCCAATCAGTGATTCTACAACTGTCTCCTGTCCGTCTGTGATTCTCCAGCCGTGTCCTGTCCAGTCTGTGATTCTCCAGCCGTCTCATGTCGGGTATGTAATACTCCAGACATGTCCTCTCCAGTCTGTGATTATGCAGCCTAGTCATGTCCAGTCTATGATACTCCAGCCGTCTCCTGCTTTGTCTGTGATTCTCCAGCCATCCCTGTCCAGTCTGTGATACTCCAACCGTCCCCTGTCCGGTCTGTGATTTGCCAGCCGTTCTTCTCCAGTCTGTGATTTTCCAGCCGTGTCCTCTACAGTCTGTGAGTCTCCAGCCGTATACTCTCCGGTCTGTGATTCTCCAGCCGTGTCCTGTCCGGTCTGTGGTTCTCAGGCCGTGTCCTCTCCAGTCTGTGATTCACCAGTCTCGTCCTGTCCGGTTTGTGTTTCTCCAGCCCTGTCCTGCCGGTCTATGATTCTCCAGCTGTGTCTTCTTCAGTCTGTGATACTCCAGCCGTGTCCTGTCCAGTCTGTGATCCACCAGCCGTGTCCTGTCCAGTCCGTGATTCTCCAGCCGTCCCTGTCCAGTCTGTAATTCTCCAGCCGTGTTCTGTCCAGTCTGTGATTCTACAACCCGTCCTGTCCCGTCTGTGATTCTCCAGCTGTGTCCTGTCCAGTCTGTTATTCTCCAGCCGTGTCCTGTCCAGTCTGTGATTTTCCAGCCGTGTCCTCTACAATCTGTGATTCTCCAGCCGTATACTCTCCGGTCTGTGATTCTCCAGCCGTGTCCTGTCCGGTCTGTGGTTCTCAGGCCGTGTCCTCTCCAGTGTGTGATTCACCACTCTCGTCCTGTCCAGTTTGTGTTTCTCCAACCCTGTCCTGCCGGTCTGTGATTCTCCAGCCGTGTCCTGTCCGGTCTGTGGTTCTCAGGCCGTGTCCTGTCCAGTCTGTGATTCTCCAGTCTCGTTCTGTCCAGTCTGTAATTCTCCAGCCTCGTCCTGTCCGGTTTGTGTTTCTCCAGCCCTGTTCTGCCGATCTATGATTCTCCAGCCGTGTCTTGTTCAGTCTGTGATACTCCAGCCGTGTCCTGTCCAGTCTCTGATACACCAGCCGTGTCCTGTCCAGTCTGTGATGCTCCAGCCGTGTCCTGTCCAGTCTGTTATTCTCCAGCCGTTTCCTGTCCGGTCTGTGATACTCCAGCTGTGTCCTCTCCTGTCTGTGATTCTCCTGCCGTGTCCTGTCCAGTCTGTGATACTCCAGCTGTCCCCTGACAGTCTGTGGTACACTAGCCGTGTCCTGTCCAGTCTGTGATTCACCTGCCGTTCAGTGTCCAGTCTGTGATTCTCCAGCCGTTTCCTGTCCGGTCTGTGATACTCCAGCTGTGTCTTGTCCTGTCTGTGATTCTCCTGCCGTGTCCTGTACAGTCTGTGATACTCCAGCTGTCCCCTGACCGTCTGTGGTATACTAGCCGTGTCCTGTCCAGTCTCTGATTCACCTGCCGTCCAGTGTCCAGTCTGTGATTCTCCAGCCGTTTCCTGTCTGGTCTGTGATACTCCAGCTGTGTCCTGTCCTGTCTGTGATTCTCCTGCCGTGTCCTGTACAGTCTGTGATACTCCAGCTGTCCCCTGACCGTCTGTGGTATACTAGCCGTGTCCTGACCAGTCTGTGATTCACCTGCTGTCCAGTGTCCAGTCTGTGATTCTCCAGCCGTGTACTGTCCAGTCTGTGATTCACCTGCTGTCCAGTGTCCAGTCTGTGATTCTCCAGCCGTTTCCTGTCCGGTCTCTGATACTCCAGCTGTGTCCTGTCCTGTCTGTGATTCTCCAGCCGTGTCCTGTCCAGTCTGTGATTCTCCAGCCGTGTCCTGTCCAGTCTGTGATACTCAGATGTCCCCTGACCGTCTGTGCTATACTAGCCGTGTCCTGTCCAGTCTGTGATTCACCTGCCGTCCAGTGTCCAGTCTGTAATTCTCCAGCCGTGTCCTGTCCAGTCTGTGATTCTCCAGCCGTGTCCTGTCCAGTCTGTGATTCTCCAACAGTGTCCTGTCCAGTCTATGATTCTCCAACCGTCCCCTGTCCAGTCTGTCATTCTCCAGCCGTGTCCTGTCCGGTCTGTGATTCTCCAACCGTCCCCTGTACAGTCTGTGATTCTCCAGCAATCCTTGTCCAGTCTGTGAATTTCCAGCCGGTTCATGTACAGTCTGTAATTCCCCAGCCGTATCCTGTCCAGTCTGTGATTCACCTGCCGTCCAGTGTCCAGTCTGTGATTCTCCAGCCATGTCCTGTCCAGTCTGTGATACTCCAGCTGTCCCCTGACCATCTGTGGTATACTAGCCGTGTCCTGTCCAGTCTGTGATTCACCTGCCGTCCAGTATCCAGTCTGTGATTCTCCAGCCGTGTCCTGTCCAGTCTGTGATTCTCCAACAGTGTTCTGTCCAGTTTATGATTCTCCAACCATCCCCTGTCCAGTCCGTCATTTTCCAGCCCTGTCCTGTCCAGTCTGTGATTCTCCAACTGTCCCCTGTCCAGTCTGTGATTCTACAGCAATCCCTGTCCAGTCTGTGAATCTCCAGCCGTTTCATGTACAGTCTGTAATTCTCCAGCCGTATCCTGTCCAGTCTGTGCTTCTTCAACCGTTACCTATCCAGTCTGTGATTCTCCAGCCGTTTCCTGTCCGGTCTGTGATACTCCAGCTGTCCCCTGTCCCGTCTGTGATTCTCCAGCCGTGTCCTGTCCTGTCTGTAATTTTGCAGCCGTCCCTGTCCAGGCTATGATTCACCACCCGTCCCCTGTCCAGTCTCTGATTCTCCAGCCATATCCTGTCCTGTCTGAGATTCTCAGGCGGTGTCCTGCCCAGTCTTTGATTCTCCAATCGTCTACTGTCCGGTCGGTGATTCGCAAGCCGTTTCCTGTCCGGTCTGTGATTTTCTAGCCGTGTCCTGTCCAGTGTGTGATTTTCCAGTCGTGTCCTGTCCAGTCTGTCATTCTGCAGCCGTGTCCTGTCAACTCTGTGTTTTTCCAACCGTCCCCTTTCCGGTCTGTGATTCTCCAGCCGTGTCCTGTCTGGTCTGTGATACTCGAGACATGTCCTCTCCAGTATGTGATTCTGCAGCCAAGTCGTGTCCAGTCTCTGATACTCCAGCCGTCTCCTATTTGTCTGTGATTCTCCAGCCTTCCCTGTCCAGTCTCTGATACTCCAACTGTCCCCTGTCCGGTCTGTGATTCTCCAACCGTTCTTGTCCAGTCTGTGATTTTCCAGCCGTGTCCTCTACAGTCTGTGATTCTCCAGCCGTATACTCTCCGGTCTGTAATTCTCCAGCCGTGTCCTGTCCGGTCTGTGGTTCTCAGGCCGTGTCCTTTCCAGTCTGTGATTCTCCAGTCTCGTCCTGTCCGGTTTGTGTTTTTATAGCCCTGTCCTGCCGGTCTATGATTCTCCAGCCGTGTCTTGTTCAGTCTGTGATGCTCCAGCCGTGTCCTGTCCAGTCTGTGATACACCAGCCATCCCTGTCCAGCCTGTGATTCTCCAGCCGTGTTCTGTCCAGTCTGTGATTCTACAACCGTGTCCTGTCCCGTCTGTGATTCTCCAGCCGTGTCCTGTCCAGTCTGTGATTCTCCAGCCGTCTCCTGTCCGGTCTGTAATACTCCAGACATGTCCCCTCCAGTCTGTGATTATGCAGCCGAGTCATGTCCAGTCTATGATACTCCAGCCGTGTCCTGCTTTGTCTGTGATTCTCCAGCCATCCCTGTCCAGTCTGTGATACTCCAACCGTCCCCTGTCCGGTCTGTGATTCGCCAGCCGTTCTTCTCCAGTCTGTGATTTTCCAGCCGTGTCCTCTACAGTCTGTGAGTCTCCAGCCGTATACTCTCCAGTCTGTAATTCGCCAGCCGTGTCCTGTCCGGTCTGTGGTTCTCAGGCCGTGTCCTTTCCAGTCTGTGATTCTCCAGTCTCGTCCTGTCCGGTTTGTGTTTTTATAGCCCTGACCTGCCGGTCTATGATTCTCCAGCCGTGTCTAGTTCAGTCTGTGATACTCCAGCCGTGTCCTATCCAGTCTGTGATAAACCAGTCATCCCTGTCCAGTCTGTGATCTCCAGCCGTGTTCTGTCCAGTCAGTGATTCTACAACCGTGTCCTGTCCCGTCTGTGATTCTCCAGCCGTGCCCTGTCCAGTCTGTGATTCTCCAGCCTTCTCCTGTCCGGTCTGTAATACTCCAGAAATGTCCCCTCCAGTCTGTGATTATGCAGCCGAGTCATGTCCAGTCTATGATACTCCAGCCGTGTCCTGCTTTGTCTGTGATTCTCCAGCCATCCCTGTCCAGTCTGTGATACTCCAACCGTCCCCTGTCCGGTCTGTGATTCGCCAGCCGTTCTTCTCCAGTCTGTGATTTTCCAGCCGTGTCCTCTACAGTCTGTGAGTCTCCAGCCGTATACTCTCCAGTCTGTAATTCGCCAGCCGTGTCCTGTCCGGTCTGTGGTTCTCAGGCCGTGTCCTTTCCAGTCTGTGATTCTCCAGTCTCGTCCTGTCCGGTTTGTGTCTTTATAGCCCTGACCTGCCGGTCTATGATTCTCCAGCCATGTCAAGTTCAGTCTGTGATACTCCAGCCGTGTCCTATCCAGTCTGTGATAAACCAGTCATCCCTGTCCAGTCTGTGATCTCCAGCCGTGTTCTGTCCAGTCAGTGATTCTACAACCGTGTCCTGTCCCGTCTGTGATTCTCCTGCCGTGCCCTGTCCAGTCTGTGATTCTCCAGCCGTCTCCTGTCCGGTCTGTAATACTCCAGAAATGTCCTCTCCAGTCTGTGATTATGCAGCCTAGTCATGTCCAGTCTATGATACTCCAGCCGTGCCCTGCTTTGTCTATGATTCTCCAGCCATCCCTGTCCAGTCTGTGATACTCCAACCGTCCCCTGTCCGGTCTGTAATTCGCCAGCCGTTCTTCTCCAGTCTGTGATTTTCCAGCCGTGTCCTCTACAGTCTGTGAGTCTCCAGCCGTATACTCTCCGGTCTGTGATTCTCCAGCTGTGTCCTGTCCGGTCTGTGGTTCTCAGGCCGTGTCCTCTCCAGTCTGTGATTCACCAGTCTCGTCCTGTCCGGTTTGTGTTTCTCCATCCCTGTCCTGCCGGTCTAAGATTCTCCAGCTGTGTCTTCTTCAGTCTGTGATACTCCAGCCGTGTCCTGTCCAGTCTGTGATACACCAGCCGAGTCCTGTCCAGTCCGTGATTCTCCAGCCATCCCTGTCCAGTCTGTGATTTTCCAGCCGTGTTCTGTCCAGTCTGTGATTCTCCAGCCGTGTCCTGTCCAGTCTGTTATTCTCCAGCCGTGTCCTGTCCAGTCTGTGATTCTTCAACTATTCCCTATCCAGTCTGTGATTCTCCAGCCGTTTCCTGTCCGGTCAGTGATACTCCAGCTGTGTCTTGTCCTGTCTGTGATTCTCCTGCCGTGTCCTGTCCAGTCTGTGATACTCCAGCTGTCCCCTGACCGTCTGTGGTATACTAGCCGTGTCCTGTCCAGTCTGTGATTCACCTGCCGTCCAGTGTCCAGTCTGTGAATCTCCAGCCGTGTCCTGTCCAGTCTGTGATTCTCCAGTCTCGTCCTATCCGGTTTGTGTTTTTATAGCCCTGTCCTGCCGGTCTATGATACTCCAGCCGTGTCCTATCCAGTCTGTGATACACCAGTCATCCCTGTCCAGTCTGTGATCTCCAGCCGTGTTCTGTCCAGTCAGTGATTCTACAACCGTGTCCTGTCCGTCTGTGATTCTCCAGCCGTGTCCTGTCCAGTCTGTGATTCTCCAGCCGTCTCCTGTCCGGTCTGTAATACTCCAGACATGTCCTCTCCAGTCTGTGATTATGCAGCCTAGTCATGTCCAGTCTATGATACTCCAGCCGTCTCCTGCTTTGTCTGTGATTCTCCAGCCATCCCTGTCCAGTCTGTGATACTCCAACCGTTCCCTGTCCGGTCTGTGATTCGCCAGCCGTTCTTCTCCAGTCTGTGATTTTCCATCCGTGTCCTCTACAGTCTGTGAGTCTCCAGCCGTATACTCTCCGGTCTGTGATTCTCCAGCCGTGTCCTGTCCGGTCTGTGGTTCTCAGGCCGTGTCCTGTCCAGTCTGTGATTCTCCTGTCTCGTTCTGTCCAGTCTGTAATTCTCCAGCCTCGTCCTGTCCGGTTTGTGTTTCTCCAGCCCTGTCCTGCCGGTCTATGATTCTCCAGCTGTGTCTTCTTCAGTCTGTGATACTCCAGCCGTGTCCTGTCCAGTCTGTGATACACCAGCCGTGTTCTGTCCAGTCTGTGATTCTCCAGCCATCCCTGTCCAGTCTGTGATTCTCCAGTCGTGTTCTGTCCAGTCTGTGATTCTACAACCCGTCCTGTCCCGTCTGTGATTCTCCAGCCGTGTCCTGTCCAGTGTGTTATTCTCCAGCCGTGTCCTGTCCAGTCTGTGATTCTTCAACTATTACCTATCCAGTCTGTGATTCTCCAGCCGTTTCCTGTCCGGTCAGTGATACTCCAGCTGTGTCTTGTCCTGTCTGTGATTCTCCTGCCGTGTCCTGTCCAGTCTGTGATACTCCAGCTGTCCCCTGACCGTCTGTGGTATACTAGCCGTGTCCTGTCCAGTCTGTGATTCACCTGCCGTCCAGTGTCCAGTCTGTGATTCTCCAGCCGTGTCCTGTCCAGTCTGTGATTCTCCAGTCTCGTCCTATCCGGTTTGTGTTTTTATAGCCCTGTCCTGCCGGTCTATGATACTCCAGCCGTGTCCTATCCAGTCTGTGATACACCAGTCATCCCTGTCCAGTCTGTGATCTCCAGCCGTGTTCTGTCCAGTCAGTGATTCTACAACTGTCTCCTGTCCGTCTGTGATTCTCCAGCCGTGTCCTGTCCAGTCTGTGATTCTCCAGCCATCTCCTGTCGGGTCTGTAATACTCCAGACATGTCCTCTCCAGTCTGTGATTATGCAGTCTAGTCATGTCCAGTCTATGATACTCCAGCCGTCTCCTGCTTTGTCTGTGATTCTCCAGCCATCCCTGTCCAGTCTGTGATACTCCAACCGTCCCCTGTCCGGTCTGTGATTCGCCAGCCGTTCTTCTCCAGTCTGTGATTTTTCAGCCGTGTCCTCTACAGTCTGTGAGTCTCCAGCCGTATACTCTCCGGTCTGTGATTCTCCAGCCGTGTCCTGTCCGGTCTGTGGTTCTCAGGCTGTGTCCTATCCAGTCTGTGATTCTCCTGTCTCGTTCTGTCCAGTCTGTAATTCTCCAGCCTCATCCTGTCCGGTTTGTGTTTCTCCAGCCCTGTCCTGCCGGTCTATGATTCTCCAGCTGTGTCTTCTTCAGTCTGTGATACTCCAGCCGTGTCCTGTCCAGTCTGTGATACACCAGCCGTGTTCTGTCCAGTCTGTGATTCTCCAGCCATCCCTGTCCAGTCTGTGATTCTCCAGTCGTGTTCTGTCCAGTCTGTGATTCTACAACCCGTCTTGTCCCGTCTGTGATTCTCCAGCCGTTTCCTGTCCGGTCAGTGATACTCCAGCTGTGTCTTGTCCTGTCTGTGATTCTCCTGCAGTGTCCTGTCCAGTCTGTGATACTCCAGCTATCCCCTGACCGTCTGTGGTATACTAGCCGTGTCCTGTCCAGTCTGTGATTCACCTGCCGTCCAGTGTCCAGTCTGTGATTCTCCAGCCGTGTCCTGTCCAGTCTGTGATTCTCCAGTCTCGTCCTATCCGGTTTGTTTTTTTATAGCCCTGTCCTGCCTGTCTATGATACTCCAGCCGTGTCCTATCCAGTCTGTGATACACCAGTCATCCCTGTCCAGTCTGTGATCTCCAGCCGTGTTCTGTCCAATCAGTGATTCTACAACTGTCTCCTGTCCGTCTGTGATTCTCCAGCCGTGTCCTGTCCAGTCTGTGATTCTCCAGCCGTCTCATGTTGGGTATGTAATACTCCAGACATGTCCTCTCCAGTCTGTGATTATGCAGCCGAGTCATGTCCAGTCTATGATACTCCAGCCGTCTCCTGCTTTGTCTGTGATTCTCCAGCCATCCCTGTCCAGTCTGTGATACTCCAACCGTCCCCTGTCCGGTCTGTGATTTGCCAGCCGTTCTTCTCCAGTCTGTGATTCTCCAGCCATCCCTGTGCAGTCTGTGATTCTCCAGCTGTATCCTGTCCAGTCTGTGATTCTGCAGCCGTGTCCTGTGCAGTCGCTTATACTCAAGAAGTCGCCTGTCCAGTCTGTAATTCTCCAGCCCTGTCCTGTCCAGTCTGTGATTCTCCAGCCGTGTTCTGTCCAGTCTATGATTCTACAACCGTGTCCTGTCCCGTCTGTGATTCTCCAGCCGTGTCCTGTCCAGTCTGTTATTCTCCAGCCGTGTCCTGTCCAGTCTGTGATTCTTCAACCGTTACCTATCCAGTCTGTGAATCTCCAGCCGTTTCCTGTCCGGTCTCTGATACTCCAGCTGTGTCCTGTCCTGTCTGTGATTCACCTGCCATGTCCTGTCCAGTCTGTGATTCACCTGCCGTGTCCTGTCCAGTCTGTGATTCTCCAGCAATCCCTGTCCAGTCTGTGATTCTCCAGCCGTGTTCTGTCCAGTCTGTGATTCTCCAGCCGTGTCCTGTCCTGTCTGTGATTCTCCTGCCGTATCCTGTCCAGTCTGTGATACTCAGATGTCCCCTGACCGTCTGTGCTATACTAGCCGTGTCCTGTCCAGTCTGTGATTCACCTGCCGTCCAGTGTCCAGTCTGTAATTCTCCAGCCATGTCCTGTCCAGTCTGTGATTCTCCAGCCGTGTCCTGTCCAGTCTGTGATTCTCCAACAGTGTCCTGACCAGTCTATGATTCTCCAACCGTCCCCTGTCCAGTCTGTCATTCTCCAGCCGTGTCCTGTCCGGTCTGTGATTCTCCAACCGTCCCCTGTACAGTCTGTGATTCTCCAGCAATCCTTGTCCAGTCTGTGATTCTCCAGCAATCCTTGTCCAGTCTGTGAATTTCCAGCCGGTTCATGTACAGTCTGTAATTCCCCAGCCGTATCCTGTCCAGTCTGTGATTCTACAGCAATCCCTGTCCAGTCTGTGAATCTCCAGCCGTTTCATGTACAGTCTGTAATTCTCCAGCCGTATCCTGTCCAGTCTGTGATTCTTCAACCGTTACCTATCCAGTCTGTGATTCTCCAGCCGTTTCCTGTCCGGTCTGTGATACTCCAGCCGTCCCCTGTCCCGTCTGTGATTCTCCAGCCGTGTCCTGTCCTGTCTGTAATTTTGCAGCCGCCCCTGTCCAGGCTATGATTCACCACCCGTCCCCTGTCCAGTCTCTGATTCTCCAGCCATATCCTGTCCTGTCTGAGATTCTCAGGCGGTGTCCTGCCCAGTCTTTGATTCTCCAATCGTCTACTGTCCGGTCGGTGATTCGCAAGCCGTTTCCTGTCCGGTCTGTGATTTTCTAGCCGTGTCCTGTCCAGTGTGTGATTTTCCAGTCGTGTCCTGTCCAGTCTGTCATTCTGCAGCCGTGTCCTGTCAACTCTGTGCTTTTCCAACCGTCCCCTTTCCGGTCTGTGATTCTCCAGCCGTGTCCTGTCCGGTCTGTGATACTCGAGACATGTCCTCTCCAGTATGTGATTCTGCAGCCAAGTCGTGTCCAGTCTCTGATACTCCAGCCGTCTCCTATTTGTCTGTGATTCTCCAGCCTTCCCTGTCCAGTCTCTGATACTCCAACTGTCCCCTGTCCGGTCTGTGATTCTCCAACCGTTCTTGTCCAGTCTGTGATTTTCCAACCGTGTCCTCTGCAGTCTGTGATTCTCCAGCCGTATACTCTCCGGTCTGTAATTCTCCAGCCGTGTCCTGTCCGGTCTGTGGTTCTCAGGCCGTGTCCTTTCCAGTCTGTGATTCTCCAGTCTCGTCCTGTCCGGTTTGTGTTTTTATAGCCCTGTCCTGCCGGTCTATGATTCTCCAGCCGTGTCTTGTTCAGTCTGTGATGCTCCAGCCGTGTCCTGTCCAGTCTGGAATACACCAGCCATCCCTGTCCAACCTGTGATTCTCCAGCCGTGTTCTGTCCAGTCTGTGATTCTACAACCGTGTCCTGTCCCGTCTGTGATTCTCCAGCCGTGCCCTGTCCAGTCTGTGATTCTCCAGCCGTCTCCTGTCCAGTCTGTAATACTCCAGAAATGTCCTCACCAGTCTGTGATTATGCAGCCTAGTCATGTCCAGTCTATGATACTCCAGCCGTGTCCTGCTTTGTCTGTGATTCTCCAGCCATCCCTGTCCTGTCTGTGATACTCCAACCGTCCCCTGTCCGGTCTGTGATTCGCCAGCCGTTCTTCTCCAGTCTGTGATTTTCCAGCCGTGTCCTCTACAGTCTGTGAGTCTCCAGCCATATACTCTCCAGTCTGTAATTCGCCAGCCGTGTCCTGTCCGGTCTGTGGTTCTCAGGCCGTGTCCTTTCCAGTCTGTGATTCTCCAGTCTCATCCTGTCCGGTTTGTGTTTCTCCATCCCTGTCCTGCCGGTCTACGATTCTCCAGCTGTGTCTTCTTCAGTCTGTGATACTCCAGCCGTGTCCTGTCCAGTCTGTGATACACCAGCCGTGTCCTGTCCAGTCCGTGATTCTCCAGCCGTCCCTGTCCAGTCTGTGATTCTCCAGCCGTGTTCTGTCCAGTCTGTGATTCTACAACCCGTCCTGTCCCGTCTGTGATTCTCCAGCCGTGTCCTGTCCAGTGTGTTATTCTCCAGCCGAGTCCTGTCCAGTCTCTGATTCTTCAACTATTACCTATCCAGTCTGTAATTCTCCAGCCGTTTCCTGTCCGGGCTGTGATACTCCAGCTGTGTCTTGTCCTGTCTGTGATTCTCCTGCCGTGTCCTGTCCAGTCTGTGATACTCCAGCTGTCCCCTGACCGTCTGTGGTATACTAGCCGTGTCCTGTCCAGTCTGTGATTCACCTGCCGTCCAGTGTCCAGTCTGTGATTCTCCAGCCGTGTCCTGTCCAGTCTGTGATTCTCCAGTCTCGTCCTATCCGGTTTGTGTTTTTATAGCCCTGTCCTGCCGGTCTATGATACTCCAGCCGTGTCCTATCCAGTCTGTGATACACCAGTCATCCCTGTCCAGTCTGTGATCTCCAGCCGTGTTCTGTCCAGTCAGTGATTCTACAACCGTCTCCTGTCCGTCCGTGATTCTCCAGCCGTGTCCTGTCCAGTCTGTGATTCTCCAGCCGTCTCCTGTCAGGTCTGTAATACTCCAGACATGTCCTCTCCAGTCTGTGATTATGCAGCCTAGTCATGTCCAGTCTATGATACTCCAGCCGTCTCCTGCTTTGTCTCTGATTCTCCAGCCATCCCTGTCCAGTCTGTGATACTCCAACCGTCCCCTGTCCGGTCTGTGATTCGCCAGCCGTTCTTCTCCAGTCTGTGATTTTCCAGCCGTGTCCTCTACAGTCTGTGAGTCTCCAGCCATATACTCTCCGGTCTGTGATTCTCCAGCCGTGTCCTGTCCGGACTGTGGTTCTCAGGCCGTGTCCTGTCCAGTCTGTGATTCTCCTGTCTCGTTCTGTCCAGTCTGTAATTCTCCAGCCTCATCCTGTCCGGTTTGTGTTTCTCCAGCCCTATCCTGCCGGTCTATGATTCTCCAGCTGTGTCTTCTTCAGTCTGTGATACTCCAGCCGTATCCTGTCCAGTCTGTGATACACCAGCCGTGTCCTGTCCAGTCTGTGATTCTCCAGCCATCCCTGTCCAGTCTGTGATTCTCCAGCCGTGTTCTGTCCAGTCTGTGATTCTACAACCCGTCCTGTCCCGTCTGTGATTCTCCAGCCGTGTCCTGTCCAGTGTGTTATTCTCCAGCCGTGTCCTGTCCAGTCTGTGATTCTTCAAATATTACCTATCCAGTCTGTGATTCTTCAGCCGTTTCCTGTCCGGTCAGTGATACTCCAGTTGTGTCTTGTCCTGTCTGTGATTCTCCTGCCGTGTCCTGTCCAGTCTGTGATACTCCAGCTGTCCCCTGACCGTCTGTGGTATACTAGCCGTGTCCTGTCCAGTCTGTGATTCACCTGCCGTCCAGTGTCCAGTCTGTGATTCTCCAGCCGTGTCCTGTCCAGTCTGTGATTCTCCAGTCTCGTCCTATCCGGTTTGTGTTTTTATAGCCCTGTCCTGCCGGTCTATGATACTCCAGCCGTGTCCTATCCAGTCTGTGATACAGCAGTCATCCCTGTCCAGTCTGTGATCTCCAGCCGTGTTCTGTCCAGTCAGTGATTCTACAACCGTGTCCTGTCCGTCTGTGATTCTCCAGCCATGTCCTGTCCAGTCTGTGATTCTCCAGCCGTCTCCTGTCCGGTCTGTAATACTCCAGACATGTCCTCTCCAGTCTGTGATTATGCAGCCTAGTCATGTCCAGTCTATGATACTCCAACCGTCTCCTGCTTTGTCTGTGATTCTCCAGCCATCCCTGTCCAGTCTGTGATACTCCAACCGTCCCCTGTCCGGTCTGTGATTCGCCAGCCGTTCATCTCCAGTCTGTGATTTTTCAGCCGTGTCCTCTACAGTCTGTGAGTCTCCAGCCGTATACTCTCCGGTCTGTGATTCTCCAGCCGTGTCCTGTCCGGTCTGTGGTTCTCAGGCCGTGTCCTGTCCAGTCTGTGATTCTCCTGTCTCGTTCTGTCCAGTCTGTAATTCTCCAGCCTCATCCTGTCCGGTTTGTGTTTCTCCAGCCCTGTCCTGCCGGTCTATGATTCTCCAGCTGTGTCTTCTTCAGTCTGTGATACTCCAGCCGTGTCCTGTCCAGTCTGTGATACACCAGCCGTGTTCTGTCCAGTCTGTGATTCTCCAGCCATCCCTGTCCAGTCTGTGATTCTCCAGTCGTGTTCTGTCCAGTCTGTGATTCTACAACCCGTCCTGTCCCGTCTGTGATTCTCCAGCCGTGTCCTGTCCAGTGTGTTATTCTCCAGCCGTGTCCTGTCCAGTCTGTGATTCTTCAACTATTACCTATCCAGTCTGTGATTCTCCAGCCGTTTCCTGTCCGGTCAGTGATACTCCAGCTGTCCCCTGACCGTCTGTGGTATACTAGCCGTGTCCTGTCCAGTCTGTGATTCACCTGCCGTCCAGTGTCCAGTCTGTGATTCTCCAGCCGTGTCCTGTCCAGTCTGTGATTCTCCAGTCTCGTCCTATCCGGTTTGTTTTTTTATAGCCCTGTCCTGCCGGTCTATGATACTCCAGCCGTGTCCTATCCAGTCTGTGATACACCAGTCATCCCTGTCCAGTCTGTGATCTCCAGCCGTGTTCTGTCCAATCAGTGATTCTACAACTGTCTCCTGTCCGTCTGTGATTCTCCAGCCGTGTCCTGTCCAGTCTGTGATTCTCCAGCCGTCTCATGTCGGGTATGTAATACTCCAGACATGTCCTCTCCAGTCTGCGATTATGCAGCCTAGTCATGTCCAGTCTATGATACTCCAGCCGTCTCCTGCTTTGTCTGTGATTCTCCAGCCATCCCTGTCCAGTCTGTGATACTCCAACCGTCCCCTGTCCGGTCTGTGATTTGCCAGCCGTTCTTCTCCAGTCTGTGATTTTCCAGCCGTGTCCTCTACAGTCTGTGAGTCTCCAGCCGTATACTCTCCGGTCTGTGATTCTCCAGCCGTGTCCTGTCCGGTCTGTGGTTCTCAGGCCGTGTCCTCTCCAGTCTGTGATTCACCAGTCTCGTCCTGTCCGGTTTGTGTTTCTCCAGCCCTGTCCTGCCGGTCTATGATTCTCCAGCTGTGTCTTCTTCAGTCTGTGATACTCCAGCCGTGTCCTGTCCAGTCTGTGATCCACCAGCCGTGTCCTGTCCAGTCCGTGATTCTCCAGCCGTCCCTGTCCAGTCTGTAATTCTCCAGCCGTGTTCTGTCCAGTCTGTGATTCTACAACCCGTCCTGTCCCGTCTGTGATTCTCCAGCCGTGTCCTGTCCAGTCTGTTATTCTCCAGCCGTGTCCTGTCCAGTCTGTGATTTTCCAGCCGTGTCCTCTACAATCTGTGATTCTCCAGCCGTATACTCTCCGGTCTGTGATTCTCCAGCCGTGTCCTGTCCGGTCTGTGGTTCTCAGGCCGTGTCCTCTCCAGTGTGTGATTCACCACTCTCGTCCTGTCCAGTTTGTGTTTCTCCAACCCTGTCCTGCCGGTCTGTGATTCTCCAGCCGTGTCCTGTCCGGTCTGTGGTTCTCAGGCCGTGTCCTGTCCAGTCTGTGATTCTCCAGTCTCGTTCTGTCCAGTCTGTAATTCTCCAGCCTCGTCCTGTCCGGTTTGTGTTTCTCCAGCCCTGTTCTGCCGATCTATGATTCTCCAGCCGTGTCTTGTTCAGTCTGTGATACTCCAGCCGTGTCCTGTCCAGTCTCTGATACACCAGCCGTGTCCTGTCCAGTCTGTGATGCTCCAGCCGTGTCCTGTCCAGTCTGTTATTCTCCAGCCGTTTCCTGTCCGGTCTGTGATACTCCAGCTGTGTCCTCTCCTGTCTGTGATTCTCCTGCCGTGTCCTGTCCAGTCTGTGATACTCCAGCTGTCCCCTGACAGTCTGTGGTACACTAGCCGTGTCCTGTCCAGTCTGTGATTCACCTGCCGTTCAGTGTCCAGTCTGTGATTCTCCAGCCGTTTCCTGTCCGGTCTGTGATACTCCAGCTGTGTCTTGTCCTGTCTGTGATTCTCCTGCCGTGTCCTGTACAGTCTGTGATACTCCAGCTGTCCCCTGACCGTCTGTGGTATACTAGCCGTGTCCTGTCCAGTCTCTGATTCACCTGCCGTCCAGTGTCCAGTCTGTGATTCTCCAGCCGTTTCCTGTCTGGTCTGTGATACTCCAGCTGTGTCCTGTCCTGTCTGTGATTCTCCTGCCGTGTCCTGTACAGTCTGTGATACTCCAGCTGTCCCCTGACCGTCTGTGGTATACTAGCCGTGTCCTGACCAGTCTGTGATTCACCTGCTGTCCAGTGTCCAGTCTGTGATTCTCCAGCCGTGTACTGTCCAGTCTGTGATTCACCTGCTGTCCAGTGTCCAGTCTGTGATTCTCCAGCCGTTTCCTGTCCGGTCTCTGATACTCCAGCTGTGTCCTGTCCTGTCTGTGATTCTCCAGCCGTGTCCTGTCCAGTCTGTGATTCTCCAGCCGTGTCCTGTCCAGTCTGTGATACTCAGATGTCCCCTGACCGTCTGTGCTATACTAGCCGTGTCCTGTCCAGTCTGTGATTCACCTGCCGTCCAGTGTCCAGTCTGTAATTCTCCAGCCGTGTCCTGTCCAGTCTGTGATTCTCCAGCCGTGTCCTGTCCAGTCTGTGATTCTCCAACAGTGTCCTGTCCAGTCTATGATTCTCCAACCGTCCCCTGTCCAGTCTGTCATTCTCCAGCCGTGTCCTGTCCGGTCTGTGATTCTCCAACCGTCCCCTGTACAGTCTGTGATTCTCCAGCAATCCTTGTCCAGTCTGTGAATTTCCAGCCGGTTCATGTACAGTCTGTAATTCCCCAGCCGTATCCTGTCCAGTCTGTGATTCACCTGCCGTCCAGTGTCCAGTCTGTGATTCTCCAGCCATGTCCTGTCCAGTCTGTGATACTCCAGCTGTCCCCTGACCATCTGTGGTATACTAGCCGTGTCCTGTCCAGTCTGTGATTCACCTGCCGTCCAGTATCCAGTCTGTGATTCTCCAGCCGTGTCCTGTCCAGTCTGTGATTCTCCAACAGTGTTCTGTCCAGTTTATGATTCTCCAACCATCCCCTGTCCAGTCCGTCATTTTCCAGCCCTGTCCTGTCCAGTCTGTGATTCTCCAACTGTCCCCTGTCCAGTCTGTGATTCTACAGCAATCCCTGTCCAGTCTGTGAATCTCCAGCCGTTTCATGTACAGTCTGTAATTCTCCAGCCGTATCCTGTCCAGTCTGTGCTTCTTCAACCGTTACCTATCCAGTCTGTGATTCTCCAGCCGTTTCCTGTCCGGTCTGTGATACTCCAGCTGTCCCCTGTCCCGTCTGTGATTCTCCAGCCGTGTCCTGTCCTGTCTGTAATTTTGCAGCCGTCCCTGTCCAGGCTATGATTCACCACCCGTCCCCTGTCCAGTCTCTGATTCTCCAGCCATATCCTGTCCTGTCTGAGATTCTCAGGCGGTGTCCTGCCCAGTCTTTGATTCTCCAATCGTCTACTGTCCGGTCGGTGATTCGCAAGACGTTTCCTGTCCGGTCTGTGATTTTCTAGCCGTGTCCTGTCCAGTGTGTGATTTTCCAGTCGTGTCCTGTCCAGTCTGTCATTCTGCAGCCGTGTCCTGTCAACTCTGTGTTTTTCCAACCGTCCCCTTTCCGGTCTGTGATTCTCCAGCCGTGTCCTGTCTGGTCTGTGATACTCGAGACATGTCCTCTCCAGTATGTGATTCTGCAGCCAAGTCGTGTCCAGTCTCTGATACTCCAGCCGTCTCCTATTTGTCTGTGATTCTCCAGCCTTCCCTGTCCAGTCTCTGATACTCCAACTGTCCCCTGTCCGGTCTGTGATTCTCCAACCGTTCTTGTCCAGTCTGTGATTTTCCAGCCGTGTCCTCTACAGTCTGTGATTCTCCAGCCGTATACTCTCCGGTCTGTAATTCTCCAGCCGTGTCCTGTCCGGTCTGTGGTTCTCAGGCCGTGTCCTTTCCAGTCTGTGATTCTCCAGTCTCGTCCTGTCCGGTTTGTGTTTTTATAGCCCTGTCCTGCCGGTCTATGATTCTCCAGCCGTGTCTTGTTCAGTCTGTGATGCTCCAGCCGTGTCCTGTCCAGTCTGTGATACACCAGCCATCCCTGTCCAGCCTGTGATTCTCCAGCCGTGTTCTGTCCAGTCTGTGATTCTACAACCGTGTCCTGTCCCGTCTGTGATTCTCCAGCCGTGTCCTGTCCAGTCTGTGATTCTCCAGCCGTCTCCTGTCCGGTCTGTAATACTCCAGACATGTCCCCTCCAGTCTGTGATTATGCAGCCGAGTCATGTCCAGTCTATGATACTCCAGCCGTGTCCTGCTTTGTCTGTGATTCTCCAGCCATCCCTGTCCAGTCTGTGATACTCCAACCGTCCCCTGTCCGGTCTGTGATTCGCCAGCCGTTCTTCTCCAGTCTGTGATTTTCCAGCCGTGTCCTCTACAGTCTGTGAGTCTCCAGCCGTATACTCTCCAGTCTGTAATTCGCCAGCCGTGTCCTGTCCGGTCTGTGGTTCTCAGGCCGTGTCCTTTCCAGTCTGTGATTCTCCAGTCTCGTCCTGTCCGGTTTGTGTTTTTATAGCCCTGACCTGCCGGTCTATGATTCTCCAGCCGTGTCTAGTTCAGTCTGTGATACTCCAGCCGTGTCCTATCCAGTCTGTGATAAACCAGTCATCCCTGTCCAGTCTGTGATCTCCAGCCGTGTTCTGTCCAGTCAGTGATTCTACAACCGTGTCCTGTCCCGTCTGTGATTCTCCAGCCGTGCCCTGTCCAGTCTGTGATTCTCCAGCCTTCTCCTGTCCGGTCTGTAATACTCCAGAAATGTCCCCTCCAGTCTGTGATTATGCAGCCGAGTCATGTCCAGTCTATGATACTCCAGCCGTGTCCTGCTTTGTCTGTGATTCTCCAGCCATCCCTGTCCAGTCTGTGATACTCCAACCGTCCCCTGTCCGGTCTGTGATTCGCCAGCCGTTCTTCTCCAGTCTGTGATTTTCCAGCCGTGTCCTCTACAGTCTGTGAGTCTCCAGCCGTATACTCTCCAGTCTGTAATTCGCCAGCCGTGTCCTGTCCGGTCTGTGGTTCTCAGGCCGTTGTCCTTTCCAGTCTGTGATTCTCCAGTCTCGTCCTGTCCGGTTTGTGTCTTTATAGCCCTGACCTGCCGGTCTATGATTCTCCAGCCATGTCAAGTTCAGTCTGTGATACTCCAGCCGTGTCCTATCCAGTCTGTGATAAACCAGTCATCCCTGTCCAGTCTGTGATCTCCAGCCGTGTTCTGTCCAGTCAGTGATTCTACAACCGTGTCCTGTCCCGTCTGTGATTCTCCTGCCGTGCCCTGTCCAGTCTGTGATTCTCCAGCCGTCTCCTGTCCGGTCTGTAATACTCCAGAAATGTCCTCTCCAGTCTGTGATTATGCAGCCTAGTCATGTCCAGTCTATGATACTCCAGCCGTGCCCTGCTTTGTCTATGATTCTCCAGCCATCCCTGTCCAGTCTGTGATACTCCAACCGTCCCCTGTCCGGTCTGTAATTCGCCAGCCGTTCTTCTCCAGTCTGTGATTTTCCAGCCGTGTCCTCTACAGTCTGTGAGTCTCCAGCCGTATACTCTCCGGTCTGTGATTCTCCAGCTGTGTCCTGTCCGGTCTGTGGTTCTCAGGCCGTGTCCTCTCCAGTCTGTGATTCACCAGTCTCGTCCTGTCCGGTTTGTGTTTCTCCATCCCTGTCCTGCCGGTCTAAGATTCTCCAGCTGTGTCTTCTTCAGTCTGTGATACTCCAGCCGTGTCCTGTCCAGTCTGTGATACACCAGCCGAGTCCTGTCCAGTCCGTGATTCTCCAGCCATCCCTGTCCAGTCTGTGATTTTCCAGCCGTGTTCTGTCCAGTCTGTGATTCTCCAGCCGTGTCCTGTCCAGTCTGTTATTCTCCAGCCGTGTCCTGTCCAGTCTGTGATTCTTCAACTATTCCCTATCCAGTCTGTGATTCTCCAGCCGTTTCCTGTCCGGTCAGTGATACTCCAGCTGTGTCTTGTCCTGTCTGTGATTCTCCTGCCGTGTCCTGTCCAGTCTGTGATACTCCAGCTGTCCCCTGACCGTCTGTGGTATACTAGCCGTGTCCTGTCCAGTCTGTGATTCACCTGCCGTCCAGTGTCCAGTCTGTGAATCTCCAGTCGTGTCCTGTCCAGTCTGTGATTCTCCAGTCTCGTCCTATCCGGTTTGTGTTTTTTATAGCCCTGTCCTGCCGGTCTATGATACTCCAGCCGTGTCCTATCCAGTCTGTGATACACCAGTCATCCCTGTCCAGTCTGTGATCTCCAGCCGTGTTCTGTCCAGTCAGTGATTCTACAACCGTGTCCTGTCCGTCTGTGATTCTCCAGCCGTGTCCTGTCCAGTCTGTGATTCTCCAGCCGTCTCCTGTCCGGTCTGTAATACTCCAGACATGTCCTCTCCAGTCTGTGATTATGCAGCCTAGTCATGTCCAGTCTATGATACTCCAGCCGTCTCCTGCTTTGTCTGTGATTCTCCAGCCATCCCTGTCCAGTCTGTGATACTCCAACCGTTCCCTGTCCGGTCTGTGATTCGCCAGCCGTTCTTCTCCAGTCTGTGATTTTCCATCCGTGTCCTCTACAGTCTGTGAGTCTCCAGCCGTATACTCTCCGGTCTGTGATTCTCCAGCCGTGTCCTGTCCGGTCTGTGGTTCTCAGGCCGTGTCCTGTCCAGTCTGTGATTCTCCAGTCTCGTTCTGTCCAGTCTGTAATTCTCCAGCCTCGTCCTGTCCGGTTTGTGTTTCTCCAGCCCTGTCCTGCCGGTCTATGATTCTCCAGCTGTGTCTTCTTCAGTCTGTGATACTCCAGCCGTGTCCTGTCCAGTCTGTGATACACCAGCCGTGTTCTGTCCAGTCTGTGATTCTCCAGCCATCCCTGTCCAGTCTGTGATTCTCCAGTCGTGTTCTGTCCAGTCTGTGATTCTACAACCCGTCCTGTCCCGTCTGTGATTCTCCAGCCGTGTCCTGTCCAGTGTGTTATTCTCCAGCCGTGTCCTGTCCAGTCTGTGATTCTTCAACTATTACCTATCCAGTCTGTGATTCTCCAGCCGTTTCCTGCCCGGTCAGTGATACTCCAGCTGTGTCTTGTCCTGTCTGTGATTCTCCTGCCGTGTCCTGTCCAGTCTGTGATACTCCAGCTGTCCCCTGACCGTCTGTGGTATACTAGCCGTGTCCTGTCCAGTCTGTGATTCACCTGCCGTCCAGTGTCCAGTCTGTGATTCTCCAGCCGTGTCCTGTCCAGTCTGTGATTCTCCAGTCTCGTCCTATCCGGTTTGTGTTTTTATAGCCCTGTCCTGCCGGTCTATGATACTCCAGCCGTGTCCTATCCAGTCTGTGATACACCAGTCATCCCTGTCCAGTCTGTGATCTCCAGCCGTGTTCTGTCCAGTCAGTGATTCTACAACTGTCTCCTGTCCGTCTGTGATTCTCCAGCCGTGTCCTGTCCAGTCTGTGATTCTCCAGCCATCTCCTGTCGGGTCTGTAATACTCCAGACATGTCCTCTCCAGTCTGTGATTATGCAGTCTAGTCATGTCCAGTCTATGATACTCCAGCCGTCTCCTGCTTTGTCTGTGATTCTCCAGCCATCCCTGTCCAGTCTGTGATACTCCAACCGTCCCCTGTCCGGTCTGTGATTCGCCAGCCGTTCTTCTCCAGTCTGTGATTTTTCAGCCGTGTCCTCTACAGTCTGTGAGTCTCCAGCCGTATACTCTCCGGTCTGTGATTCTCCAGCCGTGTCCTGTCCGGTCTGTGGTTCTCAGGCTGTGTCCTATCCAGTCTGTGATTCTCCTGTCTCGTTCTGTCCAGTCTGTAATTCTCCAGCCTCGTCCTGTCCGGTTTGTGTTTCTCCAGCCCTGTCCTGCCGGTCTATGATTCTCCAGCTGTGTCTTCTTCAGTCTGTGATACTCCAGCCGTGTCCTGTCCAGTCTGTGATACACCAGCCGTGTTCTGTCCAGTCTGTGATTCTCCAGCCATCCCTGTCCAGTCTGTGATTCTCCAGTCGTGTTCTGTCCAGTCTGTGATTCTACAACCCGTCCTGTCCCGTCTGTGATTCTCCAGCCGTGTCCTGTCCAGTGTGTTATTCTCCAGCCGTGTCCTGTCCAGTCTGTGATTCTTCAACTATTACCTATCCAGTCTGTGATTCTCCAGCCGTTTCCTGTCCGGTCAGTGATACTCCAGCTGTGTCTTGTCCTGTCTGTGATTCTCCTGCAGTGTCCTGTCCAGTCTGTGATACTCCAGCTATCCCCTGACCGTCTGTGGTATACTAGCCGTGTCCTGTCCAGTCTGTGATTCACCTGCCGTCCAGTGTCCAGTCTGTGATTCTCCAGCCGTGTCCTGTCCAGTCTGTGATTCTCCAGTCTCGTCCTATCCGGTTTGTTTTTTTTATAGCCCTGTCCTGCCTGTCTATGATACTCCAGCCGTGTCCTATCCAGTCTGTGATACACCAGTCATCCCTGTCCAGTCTGTGATCTCCAGCCGTGTTCTGTCCAATCAGTGATTCTACAACTGTCTCCTGTCCGTCTGTGATTCTCCAGCCGTGTCCTGTCCAGTCTGTGATTCTCCAGCCGTCTCATGTTGGGTATGTAATACTCCAGACATGTCCTCTCCAGTCTGTGATTATGCAGCCGAGTCATGTCCAGTCTATGATACTCCAGCCGTCTCCTGCTTTGTCTGTGATTCTCCAGCCATCCCTGTCCAGTCTGTGATACTCCAACCGTCCCCTGTCCGGTCTGTGATTTGCCAGCCGTTCTTCTCCAGTCTGTGATTTTCCAGCCGTGTCCTCTACAGTCTGTGAGTCTCCAGCCGTATACTCTCCGGTCTGTGATTCTCCAGCCGTGTCCTGTCCGGTCTGTGGTTCTCAGGCCGTGTCCTCTCCAGTCTGTGATTCACCAGTCTCGTCCTGTCCGGTTTGTGTTTCTCCATCCCTGTCCTGCCGGTCTATGATTCTCCAGCTGTGTCTTCTTCAGTCTGTGATACTCCAGCCGTGTCCTGTCCAGTCTGTGATACACCAGCCGTGTCCTGTCCAGTCTGTGATTCTCCAGCCATCCCTGTCCAGTCTGTGATTCTCCAGCCGTGTTCTGTCCAGTCTGTGATTCTACAACCCGTCCTGTCCCGTCTGTGATTCTCCAGCCGTGTCCTGTCTAGTGTGCTATTCTCCAGCCGTGTCCTGTCCAGTCTGTGATTCTTCAACTATTCCCTATCCAGTCTGTGATTCTCCAGCCATTTCCTGTCCGGTCTGTGGTACTCCAGCTGTGTCTTGTCCTGTCTGTGATTCTCCTGCCGTGTCCTGTCCAGTCTGTGATACTCCAGCTGTCCCCTGACCGTCTGTGGTATGCTAGCCGTGTCCTGTCCAGTCTGTGATTCACCTGCCGTCCAGTGTCCAGTCTGTGATTCTCCAGCCGTGTTCTGTCCAGTCTGTGATTCTACAACCCGTCCTGTCCCGTCTGTGATTCTCCAGCCGTGTCCTGTCCAGTCTGTTATTCTCCAGCCGTGTCCTGTCCAGTCTGTGATTTTCCAGCCGTGTCCTCTACAATCTGTGATTCTCCAGCCGTATACTCTCCGGTCTGTGATTCTCCAGCCGTGTCCTGTCCGGTCTGTGGTTCTCAGGCCGTGTCCTCTCCAGTGTGTGATTCACCACTCTCGTCCTGTCCAGTTTGTGTTTCTCCAGCCCTGTCCTGCCGGTCTGTGATTCTCCAGCCGTGTCCTGTCCGGTCTGTGGTTCTCAGGCCGTGTCCTGTCCAGTCTGTGATTCTCCAGTCTCGTTCTGTCCAGTCTGTAATTCTCCAGCCTCGTCCTGTCCGGTTTGTGTTTCTCCAGCCCTGTTCTGCCGATCTATGATTCTCCAGCCGTGTCTTGTTCAGTCTGTGATACTCCAGCCGTGTCCTGTCCAGTCTCTGATACACCAGCCGTGTCCTGTCCAGTCTGTGATGCTCCAGCTGTCCCCTGACAGTCTGTGGTACACTAGCCGTGTCCTGTCCAGTCTGTGATTCACCTGCCGTCCAGTGTCCAGTCTGTGATTCTCCAGCCGTTTCCTGTCCGGTCTGTGATACTCCAGCTGTGTCCTCTCCTGTCTGTGATTCTCCTGCCGTGTCCTGTCCAGTCTGTGATACTCCAGCTGTCCCCTGACAGTCTGTGGTACACTAGCCGTGTCCTGTCCAGTCTGTGATTCACCTGCCGTCCAGTGTCCAGTCTGTGATTCTCCAGCCGTTTCCTGTCCGGTCTGTGATACTCCAGCTGTGTCTTGTCCTGTCTGTGATTCTCCTGCCGTGTCCTGTACAGTCTGTGATACTCCAGCTGTCCCCTGACCGTCTGTGGTATACTAGCCGTGTCCTGTCCAGTCTCTGATTCACCTGCCGTCCAGTGTCCAGTCTGTGATTCTCCAGCCGTTTCCTGTCTGGTCTGTGATACTCCAGCTGTGTCCTGTCCTGTCTGTGATTCTCCTGCCGTGTCCTGTACAGTCTGTGATACTCCAGCTGTCCCCTGACCGTCTGTGGTATACTAGCCGTGTCCTGACCAGTCTGTGATTCACCTGCTGTCCAGTGTCCAGTCTGTGATTCTCCAGCCGTGTACTGTCCAGTCTGTGATTCACCTGCTGTCCAGTGTCCAGTCTGTGATTCTCCAGCCGTTTCCTGTCCGGTCTCTGATACTCCAGCTGTGTCCTGTCCTGTCTGTGATTCTCCAGCCGTGTCCTGTCCAGTCTGTGATTCTCCAGCCGTGTCCTGTCCAGTCTGTGATACTCAGATGTCCCCTGACCGTCTGTGCTATACTAGCCGTGTCCTGTCCAGTCTGTGATTCACCTGCCGTCCAGTGTCCAGTCTGTAATTCTCCAGCCGTGTCCTGTCCAGTCTGTGATTCTCCAGCCGTGTCCTGTCCAGTCTGTGATTCTCCAACAGTGTCCTGTCCAGTCTATGATTCTCCAACCGTCCCCTGTCCAGTCTGTCATTCTCCAGCCGTGTCCTGTCCGGTCTGTGATTCTCCAACCGTCCCCTGTACAGTCTGTGATTCTCCAGCAATCCTTGTCCAGTCTGTGAATTTCCAGCCGGTTCATGTACAGTCTGTAATTCCCCAGCCGTATCCTGTCCAGTCTGTGATTCACCTGCCGTCCAGTGTCCAGTCTGTGATTCTCCAGCCATGTCCTGTCCAGTCTGTGATACTCCAGCTGTCCCCTGACCATCTGTGGTATACTAGCCGTGTCCTGTCCAGTCTGTGATTCACCTGCCGTCCAGTATCCAGTCTGTGATTCTCCAGCCGTGTCCTGTCCAGTCTGTGATTCTCCAACAGTGTTCTGTCCAGTTTATGATTCTCCAACCATCCCCTGTCCAGTCCGTCATTTTCCAGCCCTGTCCTGTCCAGTCTGTGATTCTCCAACTGTCCCCTGTCCAGTCTGTGATTCTACAGCAATCCCTGTCCAGTCTGTGAATCTCCAGCCGTTTCATGTACAGTCTGTAATTCTCCAGCCGTATCCTGTCCAGTCTGTGCTTCTTCAACCGTTACCTATCCAGTCTGTGATTCTCCAGCCGTTTCCTGTCCGGTCTGTGATACTCCAGCTGTCCCCTGTCCCGTCTGTGATTCTCCAGCCGTGTCCTGTCCTGTCTGTAATTTTGCAGCCGTCCCTGTCCAGGCTATGATTCACCACCCGTCCCCTGTCCAGTCTCTGATTCTCCAGCCATATCCTGTCCTGTCTGAGATTCTCAGGCGGTGTCCTGCCCAGTCTTTGATTCTCCAATCGTCTACTGTCCGGTCGGTGATTCGCAAGCCGTTTCCTGTCCGGTCTGTGATTTTCTAGCCGTGTCCTGTCCAGTGTGTGATTTTCCAGTCGTGTCCTGTCCAGTCTGTCATTCTGCAGCCGTGTCCTGTCAACTCTGTGTTTTTCCAACCGTCCCCTTTCCGGTCTGTGATTCTCCAGCCGTGTCCTGTCTGGTCTGTGATACTCGAGACATGTCCTCTCCAGTATGTGATTCTGCAGCCAAGTCGTGTCCAGTCTCTGATACTCCAGCCGTCTCCTATTTGTCTGTGATTCTCCAGCCTTCCCTGTCCAGTCTCTGATACTCCAACTGTCCCCTGTCCGGTCTGTGATTCTCCAACCGTTCTTGTCCAGTCTGTGATTTTCCAGCCGTGTCCTCTACAGTCTGTGATTCTCCAGCCGTATACTCTCCGGTCTGTAATTCTCCAGCCGTGTCCTGTCCGGTCTGTGGTTCTCAGGCCGTGTCCTTTCCAGTCTGTGATTCTCCAGTCTCGTCCTGTCCGGTTTGTGTTTTTATAGCCCTGTCCTGCCGGTCTATGATTCTCCAGCCGTGTCTTGTTCAGTCTGTGATGCTCCAGCCGTGTCCTGTCCAGTCTGTGATACACCAGCCATCCCTGTCCAGCCTGTGATTCTCCAGCCGTGTTCTGTCCAGTCTGTGATTCTACAACCGTGTCCTGTCCCGTCTGTGATTCTCCAGCCGTGTCCTGTCCAGTCTGTGATTCTCCAGCCGTCTCCTGTCCGGTCTGTAATACTCCAGACATGTCCCCTCCAGTCTGTGATTATGCAGCCGAGTCATGTCCAGTCTATGATACTCCAGCCGTGTCCTGCTTTGTCTGTGATTCTCCAGCCATCCCTGTCCAGTCTGTGATACTCCAACCGTCCCCTGTCCGGTCTGTGATTCGCCAGCCGTTCTTCTCCAGTCTGTGATTTTCCAGCCGTGTCCTCTACAGTCTGTGAGTCTCCAGCCGTATACTCTCCAGTCTGTAATTCGCCAGCCGTGTCCTGTTCCGGTCTGTGGTTCTCAGGCCGTGTCCTTTCCAGTCTGTGATTCTCCAGTCTCGTCCTGTCCGGTTTGTGTTTTTATAGCCCTGACCTGCCGGTCTATGATTCTCCAGCCGTGTCTAGTTCAGTCTGTGATACTCCAGCCGTGTCCTATCCAGTCTGTGATAAACCAGTCATCCCTGTCCAGTCTGTGATCTCCAGCCGTGTTCTGTCCAGTCAGTGATTCTACAACCGTGTCCTGTCCCGTCTGTGATTCTCCAGCCGTGCCCTGTCCAGTCTGTGATTCTCCAGCCTTCTCCTGTCCGGTCTGTAATACTCCAGAAATGTCCCCTCCAGTCTGTGATTATGCAGCCGAGTCATGTCCAGTCTATGATACTCCAGCCGTGTCCTGCTTTGTCTGTGATTCTCCAGCCATCCCTGTCCAGTCTGTGATACTCCAACCGTCCCCTGTCCGGTCTGTGATTCGCCAGCCGTTCTTCTCCAGTCTGTGATTTTCCAGCCGTGTCCTCTACAGTCTGTGAGTCTCCAGCCGTATACTCTCCAGTCTGTAATTCGCCAGCCGTGTCCTGTCCGGTCTGTGGTTCTCAGGCCGTGTCCTTTCCAGTCTGTGATTCTCCAGTCTCGTCCTGTCCGGTTTGTGTCTTTATAGCCCTGACCTGCCGGTCTATGATTCTCCAGCCGTGTCAAGTTCAGTCTGTGATACTCCAGCCGTGTCCTATCCAGTCTGTGATAAACCAGTCATCCCTGTCCAGTCTGTGATCTCCAGCCGTGTTCTGTCCAGTCAGTGATTCTACAACCGTGTCCTGTCCCGTCTGTGATTCTCCTGCCGTGCCCTGTCCAGTCTGTGATTCTCCAGCCGTCTCCTGTCCGGTCTGTAATACTCCAGAAATGTCCTCTCCAGTCTGTGATTATGCAGCCTAGTCATGTCCAGTCTATGATACTCCAGCCGTGCCCTGCTTTGTCTATGATTCTCCAGCCATCCCTGTCCAGTCTGTGATACTCCAACCGTCCCCTGTCCGGTCTGTAATTCGCCAGCCGTTCTTCTCCAGTCTGTGATTTTCCAGCCGTGTCCTCTACAGTCTGTGAGTCTCCAGCCGTATACTCTCCGGTCTGTGATTCTCCAGCTGTGTCCTGTCCGGTCTGTGGTTCTCAGGCCGTGTCCTCTCCAGTCTGTGATTCACCAGTCTCGTCCTGTCCGGTTTGTGTTTCTCCATCCCTGTCCTGCCGGTCTAAGATTCTCCAGCTGTGTCTTCTTTCAGTCTGTGATACTCCAGCCGTGTCCTGTCCAGTCTGTGATACACCAGCCGAGTCCTGTCCAGTCCGTGATTCTCCAGCCATCCCTGTCCAGTCTGTGATTTTCCAGCCGTGTTCTGTCCAGTCTGTGATTCTCCAGCCGTGTCCTGTCCAGTCTGTTATTCTCCAGCCGTGTCCTGTCCAGTCTGTGATTCTTCAACTATTACCTATCCAGTCTGTGATTCTCCAGCCGTTTCCTGTCCGGTCAGTGATACTCCAGCTGTGTCTTGTCCTGTCTGTGATTCTCCTGCCGTGTCCTGTCCAGTCTGTGATACTCCAGCTGTCCCCTGACCGTCTGTGGTATACTAGCCGTGTCCTGTCCAGTCTGTGATTCACCTGCCGTCCAGTGTCCAGTCTGTGAATCTCCAGTCGTGTCCTGTCCAGTCTGTGATTCTCCAGTCTCGTCCTATCCGGTTTGTGTTTTTATAGCCCTGTCCTGCCGGTCTATGATACTCCAGCCGTGTCCTATCCAGTCTGTGATACAGCAGTCATCCCTGTCCAGTCTGTGATCTCCAGCCGTGTTCTGTCCAGTCAGTGATTCTACAACCGTGTCCTGTCCGTCTGTGATTCTCCAGCCGTGTCCTGTCCAGTCTGTGATTCTCCAGCCGTCTCCTGTCCGGTCTGTAATACTCCAGACATGTCCTCTCCAGTCTGTGATTATGCAGCCTAGTCATGTCCAGTCTATGATACTCCAGCCGTCTCCTGCTTTGTCTGTGATTCTCCAGCCATCCCTGTCCAGTCTGTGATACTCCAACCGTTCCCTGTCCGGTCTGTGATTCGCCAGCCGTTCTTCTCCAGTCTGTGATTTTCCATCCGTGTCCTCTACAGTCTGTGAGTCTCCAGCCGTATACTCTCCGGTCTGTGATTCTCCAGCCGTGTCCTGTCCGGTCTGTGGTTCTCAGGCCGTGTCCTGTCCAGTCTGTGATTCTCCTGTCTCGTTCTGTCCAGTCTGTAATTCTCCAGCCTCGTCCTGTCCGGTTTGTGTTTCTCCAGCCCTGTCCTGCCGGTCTATGATTCTCCAGCTGTGTCTTCTTCAGTCTGTGATACTCCAGCCGTGTCCTGTCCAGTCTGTGATACACCAGCCGTGTTCTGTCCAGTCTGTGATTCTCCAGCCATCCCTGTCCAGTCTGTGATTCTCCAGTCGTGTTCTGTCCAGTCTGTGATTCTACAACCCGTCCTGTCCCGTCTGTGATTCTCCAGCCGTGTCCTGTCCAGTGTGTTATTCTCCAGCCGTGTCCTGTCCAGTCTGTGATTCTTCAACTATTACCTATCCAGTCTGTGATTCTCCAGCCGTTTCCTGCCCGGTCAGTGATACTCCAGCTGTGTCTTGTCCTGTCTGTGATTCTCCTGCCGTGTCCTGTCCAGTCTGTGATACTCCAGCTGTCCCCTGACCGTCTGTGGTATACTAGCCGTGTCCTGTCCAGTCTGTGATTCACCTGCCGTCCAGTGTCCAGTCTGTGATTCTCCAGCCGTGTCCTGTCCAGTCTGTGATTCTCCAGTCTCGTCCTATCCGGTTTGTGTTTTTATAGCCCTGTCCTGCCGGTCTATGATACTCCAGCCGTGTCCTATCCAGTCTGTGATACACCAGTCATCCCTGTCCAGTCTGTGATCTCCAGCCGTGTTCTGTCCAGTCAGT